>NW_021604719.1:10935239-10941104 GCF_004785775.1 Grammomys surdaster | reverse complement strand
AGCCTGACAAGACAGGTTTTTTGACTCTGGGTAAATTGCCATCTCCGGGTGTCTCTTCCTGGTCCAGGACACCAGGCCCCCTGCCAAAAGTTACGCTTCCCCTGACCGACCCCCCCCACACACACACACACCTACACGCATACACAAGGCAAGCCCATTCTGGAACAAACATTTGTTCCAGGGAGACTTTGGATTTGGAGGTATCCTTTCCAAGGCTGTTCCACTTCCCCACCCCCCACTGTTTGACCCCCAAGCTATCTCATGAAACACTGCCCAAATCTTCAGTGTCTGGAACAGGCTCGGAAATGGGCAACGCTAGATCTAAACCCGATCCTCGGTTGCCCTTGGGGTATCTTCTGCAAAATTCCAAACTGGGGTTGTCTCAGATCTTGCGCCCTAAAAGCCTGATTTTCCTTAGTTCTGTGGTCTGGCCTCAGTACACTCTAGAGAACCAGTCTAAATGGCCACCAGAGGGCACTCTTGACTATAACAGCCTTCATGATCTTGAAATTTTCTGCCGGCATACAAACAAGTGGTCTGAACGCCTTAATGTCCAGGATTGTGGGGAAATGGGATCCTGCCTCTCCCTCTGTAGCCAGTCCTTGGCAGCCCAGATTTTGTTGGCCAGAGTTACGGCACTTTCAGATACTCTTTCATCTGGGGACTTAGGCCCCAAGTTCTTTGCCCTGTCTGAGCCACTTGAATCACTGGCACCTCCACCCATACCCAAGCCCCATGTACTTCTCCCTGTCCTACACTACTACTTGGGCAGTCAGCCATCTCCTCCTTCTCCGCCTCCCACCTCCTCTTCTCCCACTGCCCCTCCTTCTTCATGACCACAAGCTCCACCTAACGATCAACCCTCTCCCCTTTACCTTCTCCCCATCCTCCTTCTCCCTCCTTGCTTTCTCTACCCTCTGCTTTCTATGTGATGCTGCAACTCACACTCTGGTCCATGTTCACATACTGGCTTACTCCCAGTGAATCCTCCCTGTAGCCTCTCATACGCAGTCCCTACAAACCCCTGCTCTCTTCTGTCCTCTCCAGGAGGTGGCTAGAGCTGAGGGGGATGTCTGAGACGATGTCCCTTTCTCCCTCTACAATCTCTTCCAAATTGAAAAGCGCTTAGGATCCTTTTCTGCCAATCCATCTGCCTATACCAGAGTTCCTCTCTTTTCCAGGCTATAACCTAATATGGCACGGTCTTTAATGTCATTAAGACCTCTCCTCTCACTCCTGAGGATCATGGAAGGGTTCAGGAAGCCTCCAGGCAGTACAAAGACCAGACTCACCTAGTAGACAGTATGATCCCTATGGATGACAGGGTGGCGGTGGCGCTGGCCCCAGAACCTAATTAGAATTACCAGCTGGGTCAAAATGGCCACCAGAGGAGGGACCTCATGGTTCTCTGTCTCCTCCAGGGTATGAAATTAGTCGCAAACATGGTTGTTAATTTTGATAAGCTATCCAAAATTACACAGTGAGCTCACAAATAAATAAATAAATAAATAAATAAATAAATAAAATAAACAAATAAAATCTAGCCATTTTCCTAACTTGATTACAAGAGATCATGATTCAATTTTCCCTGTGTTGACCCAGCCTCCATAGTCGAAGCTATGATCCTGGCTACCCATTTTATTTCTCAGTCATTGCCACATATTCGGGGGTGGGGGGGTGGCTAAAGATGTTCTCCAAATTCCTGCATAAGAGTTAGGAGAAATGATCTTTAAGGTCTTTAACAGCCAAGAAGAGGTGGTTAAGTCTTCCCAACAGGCTTAGCTACAGCAGAAGGCTATGTTCCAGACTCAGGCGGCTTGGCAGCCTCCCTGATTGAGATCAATGACAATGCCACAGACAGAATAAGAGGAGTTCAGGGGCCTGTTTCAAATGCAGTCAGAAAGGTCACTGGTCCCACAGCTGCCCCAATCCTTGATTACTCACTAGGCCATGCCTTGTCTACTGGCAGCCCGGCCACTGGAAGCAGGTGTCTCCCTGAATGAGCAGTGTGGGCTCATTCTCTGCGCCACACCACGGAGGTCCCCCACCCCACCAGTGTAGGCACTACAGACTCTTCCACCTTCAAGCTTCTTAGCCTAGCAGAGGCCCAGACTCGGGGACTCCCATCACTCTCACAGAGCCCATGGTAATGCTCCAGGAAGCTGATAAGTCCATCACCTTCCTGGTTTTGACCTCTCTCAGGCCCCACGGTCCCATCGCCAATTTCTGTCATGGGGGTAGACAGAAACCCCTCCTTTCCACTCCCTGCCACTTTTCTTCATTCTTGTAAAACAATTCTCACATTCTTTTTTTGGTCATGCCCAGCTGTCCAGTACCTTCTGGCCAAGATATCCTCAAATGCATTGGGGCTACCCAATCCCTGACCCTTATAATCTCTCCTAATTTCCATACTCTTCTTCCCCTGATTGCCTCACAGTTCCCTACACCAGACTGTCTTGTCCCTACCCTACCAGATCCAGTTGATCCCCAAGTATGAGATTTCTCCACTCTGGTGATTGCCACCCATCATCAGCTGGTCCTAGTTCATCTTAAGGACCCCTGTTCCTTCCCATCCAGAACCTTGTTTCCTGTTTCTGAAACCCATCACTGCAGTCTCAAGCCCATCACTACCAGCCTCCTATCTCAGGGACTTCTAACCCCTATTGACTTGACTTGCAAGACTCTCAATCTCCCTGTGTGTAAGCACTCTGTTGCCTACTGCTTAATTCAGGACCCCAGCCTCATTAATGAGGCAGTCATCTCAATCCACCCCGTAGTTACCAACCCATACACCCTCTCTTTAACATTCCTCCTACAACTTTCCACTCCACTGTCTTGGATCTAAAGGATGCTTCTTTACTGCCCCCCTACATCCTAACTCATATTGTCTCTTTGCCTTCACCTGGGAGAACTCTGGTACATGAATTTTGAGAGAGCTCACATAGACAGTTCTCCCCCAGGGCTTTTGGAATAGTCATTTCTTTGACCAAGCCTTGTCCAGAGACCTCTCCTCCTTCAATCTGAATCCTATGTACACTCCTCAAATACATGGATGACCTCTCACTTTGCAGCCCCTCCCTGTCTTTGCCCCAAAGGGCTACCTCTTGGCTTCTAAACTATCTTGGCTCCCTGAGATACCATTTCTTCCCATCTAAAGCTCAACTATGCTCTCCTGCCATACTATCCTTGGGAGGTCAATTCAGCCCAGGGTCTAAAACCTTCACTTCTGATCCAGTCTGAGCCCTATGAGATGCACAGCCCCCAATGACAGTGGACCAGATTCCTTCATTTTGGGACCTAATGGGAGTCTTTCATCACTGGGTCCCTAACTTTGCCATTACTTCCAAACTCATGTAACCAGGCAGCCAAAGAGACCCCCTCAGGGCCCCTTGCTCACCCAGTCACAGTCCACTATCATTCTCTTTACTGCAGGATTCCGTTCTAGTAGCCCCTGCCCTGTCTCTCCCCTCCCTGACTCCGCCTACCCCTACCAACTCTTTACAGACGAGAGGGTGAGAATTACCATGACTGTCCTAGCTCAACCTTTTAGGCCCTCACATCTGACCATAGCTTTTCTGTCCAACAGCTAGATCCTACCACATATGGATAGCAGCTATGTCTGAGAGCCTTAGCAGCAGTGGCTGAACTCATCTACAAGCCCTCAAGACTATTCTGCTCCAGCCTATCACCATAAACGCCACTCATCACCCCTTGGATCTCCTGAGTCATTCCTCCCTTTCCCTCCTCAGTTCCTCACAGATCCAGACCTACTGTTCCCAGAAAACTCCCAAATTACTTTGGTCTCCAGTTCTGCCCTGAACCCTGCAACCCTCCTCCCTGCCCCATTCTCCTCTGACATCCCCTTCCACTCCTGCCCAGAGGCCGTGGGGTCCTTGCACTCACCTCAGCCTGATCTTAAACCAATCCATCACAGACACCCCCCCAACTCACCCTCTTTGTGGATGGAAGTTCTCTCATGGGCATATCGGGAAAATGCCAGGTAGCCAATGCTATCGTCACCTCCACTGAGATGGCTGAAGCAATCTGTCTACTGGTAGGGACTTCTTCACAAAAGGCTGAATTAATCACCTTTGCTATAGTGCTCCAAATAGCTAAATTTCTGTGGGCTAACGTCTACACTCACTCCAAGTATGCCTTTGTAATAATCTGACACATTCTGTCCTTTAGAAAGAAAGGCTTCCTCACTATCAAGGGCACTCTCATTGTCATCAGACCCCTTACAGCCAAGCTTTGGAGGCTCTACAGCTCCCAGCAGAGGTGGCCATAATCCACTGTCAGGGATACCATGCCTCCAAGGACTCAGTGGCCTTTAGATAATGCCAAGGCCAACTCAGTGGCCTGAAGACTGGCCTCCAGTCCCACCAGACCCATGGGACATATTTTTGTTCTGATGCCCTCCTATCAGCCCTGCTACCAACCAAAAGAGAAAGACAAATTCTTCAATAAGGGGCCCACTCAGACAAAAGACGGATGGGTCTACCTAAATAACTGCTTCATTCTTCCTCGGGATCATTTCTAACATCCACCAAACCCTACAAACAAACCTCCAAAGCTTTGTTCACCTTTTAGAGCCCCTCTTTGATCCCACCAATTTTGAGCCATATTTTACAGATCCACTCTTACTGCCAGACATGTGCCAAGGCCAACCAGCAAGGGGCTCTTCAGATATGCCAGCTCCAAGGACACCAACTGACTGAGGACTGGTGGACTGACTTCACCCACATGCCCACATGTAAAAAGCTCTACTATCTCCTAACCCTTGTTGATATCTTCACAGGGTGGATGAAGGCATTCCCTACCTCCAGGGAAACACTGGATTTGGTGGCCCAGACATTCCTTGAATGTTTCATTCCTTGATCTGTCAACAGACTATCCAAACAAGCAAGGATCTAGCCTTCACTTCTAAGGCCATCCAGCTCCTCTCTGAAGTTTTGAACACCTTCTGGAAACTTCATATTCTATAGTGCCCCCCCCCCATCATCAGGAAAGGTAGAGAGAGCCAACAGCCTCCTTAGGCAATGACTCACCAAACTCTCCCTCAAGCTTAGGTCATCTTAGCCCTCCTTTCTCCCTATTGTCCTTACTTCTGAGCCACTCCACCCTACAGCCCCCTGCCCTTTTGAGCTCCTTTACAGGAGACCATTCGTCCATAACCATCACCTCCTGACTCAGATTCCCCCACTAGCCAGCTACCTCCCCTACCTTTCTATTCTATGGTCCTGCCCCTGTTCACATGCTGACAGCTACCTACCTACCCCCACAATGGACCCAACTACTCCCTAGCCTTCCCCTCTCTCCCCAGGGGACAAAATACTCCTCAAACAGTTATCTCTGAAGTCTAAGAGACCTGGTGGAAAGGACCCTATACTGTGATCCTTACCATGCTTTCAGCTTCCAGTCTCCTAGGACATCATTGCTGGTGTCCTCAGGAGAACACCTAACCAGGATCACTGGGCTATCCAACAATTGGGACCCTCTACCCTCTGGTTCTTCAGAAAGCCCCCCCCCAAAAGGGCCAGGATGGTCAAATCTATCTGCCCTTACTATACATATTTATCTCTTCTGTTTTCTGGACTATAGTTCACCTCAAATGCTTGTGCTGAAGCAGGCAGGACCCACTGCCTCTGAATTTCATGAAATTCATACTAGTTACAGTAATTTTGGGGTCCCTGAGTGGGGATGACTTGACCTCAACATCAGCTCTGCAGTGGCAGTTTTATGTTTGCCAGTAAGATGCTGATAATGAGAGGGCAAGAATGGACCTCTCAGATCAGGCCAACTGCAGCCTTCAAGGATTGCCAAACAATAGTTTCCATTCCATTCGTCCCCTCTCCCCTCTCCCCG
>NW_021604719.1:10876108-10934839 GCF_004785775.1 Grammomys surdaster | reverse complement strand
TCTCCCCTCTCCCCTCTCCCCTCTCCCCTGACTTCTACCGTATCCCTCAGGCTTGGGGAATTACAAAATCAAACAGCACTACTCCATATGAGAGCTTGGCGGCTGACCATTTGCTTCCTCTTTGACCAAACAGTACAGGATTGCAGGACTCAAAATATGAAAGAAAATGGAGGCTGCCCATGGGAGGGGTGTATTCAACACAAGGCCTTTTTGGATCCAAGTAATATCCACTGTGGCTGGACCTTCCTCACTTCCAATGGTCAGTCAACCTACTATATTAACATCAGGAACTCCTGAAACCTCTGATGGGCTACAGAGGTGAGCCCATATTCGACCTAGCAATCTACCCATGTGGGTGGATTGATCTTCTGCAGGTATGTCCTCATTGTTTCCAATGCAATGCAAAACCTCATGAACATAATCAAATGACAGGAGGAAATCATCCATCCCCAGGTGGATTCATCCCAAGAAGGAAAAAAATCCCTTCTCATAGCTTGGCCTGGCACAGGAGAGGCAATGTTGCTCAGTCTAATGGACTTCCCCAACTGGAGCAACTACTTCCACTTCTCTGCTCTGAAAAACTCCCCATTGGCAGCCTTTCCTTTGCCTGGACCATGTTTGTACCACAATCTACCCTGTCACTGACCATGAATATATTGGCCCCTATCCTAGGTGTCCCTGCCTACCAGATCCCCTGAACACCATTTCCTTTTTGCTACTCAGGCTCCTTTGTCCTCTACAATATCTCCAAAACATCCTCAACATCTTCCTGAGCATGACAGGGGTTTAGGGGGGAGGGGTGTCTTCTTTTGATGCAATGGGACTTTGTTCAAAAACCTCTTCATAAGATCATATGCCACCTGCTCACCACATCTCTATGCCTTCAAGTGATCTTTGTTCCTTAATTCACCCTATATGGACAGGCTGAGATCACTATGGTTCCAGGAAAGAGAGAGAGAGAGAGAGAGAGAGAGAGACAGAGAGAGACAGAGAGAGACAGAGAGAGAGAGAGACAGAGAGACAGAGAGAGACAGAGAGAGAGACAGAGAGAGAGAGAGAGAGAGAGAGAGAGACAAGGAGGGGTGGGGAGAGAGAGACTATTACAAAACCTATAGTTGATAATAAAATACTGACAAAATGTAACCTCTGGGAATGTTAATCGTAAGTATACAACACTTACTATATTAACAAATGTATCTAAGAAATTTTATTTTATCAACCAAGGTGTCTTCCACCAGAAATACAAGAGAAGGTGATATGCAGAATAATTCAATCTAAGAGTCCTTTTATCTGAGAATGTCTCAGGACATGATAATTTCATATGCTCATACACATGCATGTGCTTGTTAACACACACACACATGCACACACACACACACGCACACACATGCCCGTGCATGCACGTGCACACATCTGAGATCCATTGAGAGACTCGAAAAATTTTAGAGAGTTGAAGAGAAGGCAACTATTTTTAGAAGTTTTCTCTTCTACAGAGGATGATGTTAAAATAAACGATCTCAAAATTGTCTTCTACGATCAATTTTTCAAATTAGTACTGTATATATTAGCATATGAAAACATACAATTAGGCTCAAGTATTATTTTATATTCTGTACTTTTGTAGATCAGAAATTGGTGTTTTGTTTCTATTTTCTGCCCTAGAAATGTACAGCAAATCCAGTCTCTGCAGGCAAATAAGCATAGCGATTAAAGCAGCAACTATTTCTCTTTTTTCCCATTAAATCCTTAATCTTTTCCTTTAATCACTAGTGCAGAATTGATGTGGGAGAGATTGCAGTGATGGTAGTTTGGAGGGAAAGGATGTCACGGGCAGACACGAGCACATGCGCATGCGCAGCTGACTTGCCTGCAGCAGGCAGCTGAGTATCCCTTTCCTGGAGGAGTTTCATTTTCTTGGCTTATTCAGGAGTCAGCCTCAGCTTATATGGATTCCTTGCTAAGGTGGAGCTATATCCCTGAGGGTTTAGTTTGTACAAGTTACTATATTTCTGGCTTTGCTTTTTTGCTGCCAACTGGGTTGCAGGGACAGTCTCTAAGAGCTTAAGAGTCCTGAACGGATTTGATAAGGTTTCAACTTAAACTCAGATGTTAACACACAAATCAGAGGGCTTTGGTTCTGTGATGAATGTGAGGATGATACTTTACAGAAAGGTTATTGTATATATAAACCATGAAGATTGCTGCGGGGCCACGAGTCTACAGTCACATGAAAATCAGAGTGGGCTGGATAATGACCGCTAGCATTTTCTAAGTCTCAATTACATAGATCCCTTGCCTGGAGTCACCCTGAATTAGCTTAGAATGGCAGCCTACCCGTGATAAGCCAGTCATGGGGCAGTGATCCAAGCCCAAGGAGACAACCATATATTTAATAATAATAAGAAGAAGAAAAATCGCCTCAATTTCTTCCACTGTCCATCCTCTCACAACAGGAAATGCCAAGGTCGCCCAAGAAATTGTGGGATTCAAACCTCCTTCACTTAGAAGTGATAAAATCCAGACACTTAACTCAGAGTCTAAAACAGCGGTCCTCAACCTCTTTAGTGATGTGACCCTTGACTACAGTTCCTTAGTTTATCCCTTAGTTTCTTAGTTTATCTTAGGTGACTCCCCCATTATAAAATTATCTTGTTGCTACTTCATAACAGTAATTTTGCTACTGTTGGGAATCCTAATATAAACATCCGGTGTACTATCCAAGGGGGTCGCGACCCACAGATTGAGAACCACTGGTCTAAAAGAACAAAATTCAGAAATATTCAGTTTCTTTACCATTCTAATCTAATACTGAGTGTGAGGTTAAAGTATAACTTCAAAAAGGATTTTTTTCTTGCAAAATAATTACTTTCTAAACTGCTGTATCCTACACATTGGCCTGAACTTACAGCAGTTCTATTCCAAGACTGATAGTAAATATAACAAAAAGCAATTAAAATCGTCAGCTCTCTGTGTATGCTAGTTAAAATCTGCCCCGGGTCAGGCACATGCCAATGGTGAGTTCATCCTTGGGATAAATATGGAGGGTATTTTGTTTGTACAATATGCAGCCTACAAAGGGTCTTAGATTAGCCTGGTGCAAATGCCTGATGCTGTAGGTAAGGAACAGAAAGCCAAGCCAAGCAATCCCATGGACAAGTGAATTAGTATTTCTTTTGCACCTTGTTCTTTAATGAGTCCTGCTGCCCTTGCTATTACGTTACCTTTTCCCCCTTTATCTAAATTTGCCTGCTTTATCTCTGCACAGCTATCTGGGGTAGGAACATTTACAGAGTAGAATAAGAAGCACAGATGTGGTTGGCGTATGCATGAACCAACAATTTCAGCTCAACCTGGTTTCTAATCCTGACTTCCCTTGGCGAAGAATTTACCAGGAGAAAAGCTTCATATTTGAGCATCTCATTGAACTTACTTCTGCCTTTTCAACTTCTCTTTCCAGTGTCCCAGAAACAGCTGCCAGCTTTAAACACCAAACCTCATGTTTCCATCCCTCCATGCCCACCAGCCAGAGCAGAGGCAGTTTCTCTGATTGGTCTTTTAAAACTCCATTGTGTCATAAAGCAATTGGGAAAACCTTATTTTAAGACGGATACCTGCACCTAAAGCTTCCACAGAGACCTTGTGATTATATTACTGCTGTTTTCTCAAACGCTGTCTCCCTCTCTCTCTCTCTCTCTCTCTCTCTCTCTCTTCCCCTCGGCATCTGTCACACTGAGCCTTCTAACATCCTGTCTTTGGAGGAAGGCATGTCTTTTTTATTTGCTAAAGTCTTGGTTTCTTTCCTCATCGACATGAAAAGGAATGTTGACCGCCTTGTCTCAGACTCTGCACTGACCAAATGATATGTAATGAGCACCGTGCGTAACTACTTGGGGATTCCACTCATTTTTTATTTAGTCTTCTCTGCACCAATGACAGGTTTTGATTTTTTCCCCCTAATTGTTGGGTGGGCCTCTTTAGAAGAAAAATTAATATCTGCTTTCAATTCCTGATTTAATTAATTCTCTCTCTATCACACACACACACACACACACACACACACACACACACACTTCTAAATCCACAATTTCCATCCCTCAGGCCTCCTCAGGCCTTGTCTGACCCGGACACTGAAAACTCTGGAGCTTGTCTCCAGAATTCCCTTTCTCTCACCTGTCATTTTCTCAGGCTCTTATTATCTGCAATATGAAATGCTCTCTGCTGATAGATATTGGCAGAACCTGGTTAAAATTCACTTCACATAGCTTGCTCTTACTTCAAAGGAACAAAGGTTTTATTTTTTTTCTTCCTCCAATTTTTTTTCCTTTTGGCGCCCCCTTGCCCCGCCCAGAACAGAAAATCAAGTCATCTTCGTGGTGTTAAGCATGAAACTAGGTCTTTGTTTGAAAAGCAACATCTGATGTCTCCTCTCTTTTTAAAGCCGAAAACACCGGGGCACTTCTGCTGGATGCAGCCGAGCTTTGGGATTTTGTTGTGTCAGGCACTGCTGACAGCTGACAAACTACCATGTGACAGGGATTCTTGGCCTTTTGAGCCCACCAGGTAAAGAAAGGGCCTCTGCTTCTTTCTTTCATCAGGAATCCATCTCCGGGTACCATGGCTCCTCCCCGCCCTAGGCAGAGCTGTAAGTATCCGCCCCAGCCTTTCCAGCCCTCTGTTGAGCAGCAGCCTAGCAGCCTTGTATGCACTCAGAATCCATCACTGCTCCCTCTGCCAAAGCCTCACTAAATTCCCAGCCAATTCTCTATCGCAGGAGTTCAGCCCATAAATAATCATTGAAAATGTGATCTGTGAGTAAAACATAAAAACCCAACAAACACAATGGCCAAGTCATTGAAAGCAATCAGAGTATTTTGTACTGATTGATTGACACACACAGGGCTTAAATTAAGCATCCAAAATGAAGACAATAAAATTAATTATTGCTTAGGGTAAGAGATTGGGCACCGAGTTTCACCGCCTTCATTTTGTCGGTGCACGGCATTAATATGGGTCAATAGTTACAACACCTCTAATGTCTAGCACATAAACCATCATCTAAAAAGCGTTTGACTTGCTTATTGCCATCTGTCATTTAAAGAGATCCTACTTAAACTCCACTGCTGTCAACCCCATAAAAGACTGAATTTTGACTTGGATTCTGGAGACGCCGTGGGAAAAAGGCTTCTATAACATTTTTTTTAATCAGAATCCTTTTTTTATCTTCCTCCCCACACAGAAAAAGAGAGCATCATACTCAACAATACTCACACCTTGAATGTAATATCTATGCCACTCTACACAAGGGGGCCTGGACTGGTGATGTGGGAAGATAGGCACAGTCCAAGGTTCATCAGCCCCTTTACAGTTGGTTCTGCTCTGTGCTGCCTGTGAAAGAAATCCTCGAAGCCAAATAAACAAACTAAATAAATAACAGACTGCACTTAACGTGCTTACAGAATTATAGGGTTTTGAGAGACGACATGGCATCATGCTAGAAGCCATAAAAATACCCCAGCTGTTTCACAGTGCGCTGGAAATATATTGGTTTTACATTTTATAATTTCAAACTCTGTTGACAACAGGCAACTTATGTTACTTTATATTCCAGTCGTCACAACCCACCATAATTCCTCATGGCAGGGCAGAGTAAAATATATCCCTCTGTGTTGACACTACTTATTGTCTTTTGTCTCCTGTAGATGATTTGTAGCCCTGCTTTGAATTTTGGTAAGAAAGTACATTTCCGGGAGCTTTTATAAGCAGCAGCACATTCTGCAGACTGGGAGATTCAGTCTCTTAGGAAACAGCAATAGGGCATCTGGCTCTTTCTCACAGCCGTTTATGTGTTCCTCGTTCCTTTCTGCCAGTGTCCTTCCGGCTTCTCTTTGCAGAGAAATTCATCAAACAGCTATTGACTCTGTTAATCCTCTTCCTATGTGCCCATCAGCCCGCATCTGCCTCTGGTAGTCATGGCAAGCCCTCGACAGTCTCTTCTGAGGGTCCAGGTCAGACTCTCTTCCATTGCCATTTTATTGTTGATTCAAAGACTATCCAGCTGTAATTGTCAAGAGCAGAGAAGAGTTGACACCATTGTCTGGAAACTTTAAAAAAATTAGGAGCTGTGTCCAAGGTTTTGTGCTGCAGTGGCTTTGAACAACTTACCCAAATACTGACTCCCAAAGTAATAAGATGGGTTAGTTGTTTTTGTTTGTTTGTTTGTTTGGTTGGTTGGTTGGTTGGTTGGTTGGTTGGTTTTTGTTTTTTAGATCTGTACATCTACACTGAGCTATATCTTCGTGGAACTTTTCTTTGTAGTCTCAAGACATCGCCTGTTTGACAGGGCTGATTTTTTCAGAAACAGCAGTTGTGAATAGAAAGAGAGAGTGGGGAGCAGAGCTAGGAACTGTGGCTTTCATGCCAGCTGGTAGATATTCTGTTCTGGGACTGAAAGGCTGCAAAAACTTTATGACAAGGATGGAGCGATAGCTCAGTCTGTGGTTGTCTTACAAGTATGATTTTTTGAGTTAAAGATGGTGCAAAAAAGCCAGACACAATGGTGTAGACTTGTAATTCTAGCACCTGACAGGTGAAGACAGGTGGACCCTGGTACAAACTGGCAGCCAGCTACCTGATTTGGTGAGCATCAGAACAGTGAGATCCAAAATTCAAAGCTAATGCCCTACACACACACACACACACACACACACACACACACACACACACACAAATAATGAAGAAGTACTTCTGTTAGTGTTGTTACGATAAAACACCATGACCAAAAACAACTTGGGAGAAAGTGGTTTGTTTGAGCTTTCATATCCCAATCGTAGCCTGTCATGAAGGGGAGTTTTGGAAGGAGCTCAAGGCAAGAACCTGGAGGCAGGAACTGAAGAACATTCCAAAAAAGAGTGCTGACTACTGGCATGTTGTCTATGGCTTTTTCAGCCCGACTTTTTATATTTTCCAGGAATGCTCACCCAGGGGTGGCACTGTCCCCTGTGGGATGGGCCCACTCTGTCAAGCACTAATGAAGAAAATACCTCACAAGTTTACCCACCAGCCAGTCTTGGAGAGACATTTTCTCCATCAGGGTACCCTCTTCCCAAATGATTGCAGCCTATGCCAAATTGACATAAACCTTAGCTAGCATGAGAGGTAACACTGAAATATTGCAAATCCCAACAAGTTTTCATCTGAAATTAGTGTTGTTTCCTATTGTGTATTTGGAGTTACGTGTATGCTACTTGAGGGACTGAGAATTGCCACTAGCAGGAAGCCTTATTTTAAGCAATTTGAAATTTAGCTATGCTCATATCAACTCTGAGAGGTGGCTGCTACCATTGACCCATTTTTTAAAAAAGAACACAAGGTCCGGAGAGGTTAAACAACTTGCTGAAGGTTACCCAGGTGCTAGTAATGGAAAGGAACTGAAGTCTTCGAACTGGGGCCAGTGTCACGCTCACCACCACCTCTACCCGGGGACTTGACTATGCCAGGCAAGTGTTCTGACACAGAACTACATTCCACCCCACACATCACACACATTTGACAACTGCCTTCCAAATGACTGTTGTGAGCTTCCCTTGCATCTTGTAAATCACTTGTATTTTGATTATTTTCTATAATTTCACAGTAAATATCTCTTTATTTGCTTGCATGTTTGGGGGTGGAGGATGCCACCAGAGGCCAGAGGAGGCCACTGAATCCTCCAGAACTGTGACCGTAGGTGGTTGAGAGGTGTCCAACGTGAGCGCTGAGAACCCAACTCAGGTCCTCTGTAAGAACAAGTGCTCTTGGCTGCTGAGCCAGATCTGCACCCCACCCCCACCACAAGTCTTCCTTCTTGGAGTTAAGCAGGGTTTATTCTCAGAAAGAAAAGCAAAACAGGAAGATATGCCTTTTCCTTTTGCTGCCTACCAACTCACGCAAGAATCATCCACCATGGCAGGCAGAGAAAGGGACATAGGTATATCCCCGGCAAAGCGGCACACAGAAAGGTGAACTCCCGATTGCTTCAAGCTCAGCAAGTGCTTCATAAATGCTTACTTCTTCCAAATAGTCCTATATGTGCTTTCCCATTCTAAAAATAGGAAAATGGAATTTACCATTCCACAGCAGTGAGTTACAAAATCCACTTTATACCGGATGCCTGGGCCTGCTGAGCCCGAGCCTTTCCCCTTACCTCCACTTCCATTGCCTCCAATCAATTTAACTTAGAAAGAAATGCCTGACTCTTCCAACCCACAATCCCCAGCTCACCTTTCTGAACAGTTGCAAGCTTCAGTTTGGTTTTAAAATTCAATGAAGAAATGTCAGGCTGGAGATGTTCCGTTTCAATCTCCAGGGTGGGGGATTATTTAGTCTGCTTCTCCGGAGGAGCGTGTTCCATTTTATTTCATTAATCTGAAGTAAGCAACTCATCTCTCCACACAACATCATTTCCCTTCACTCATTTGCACTGAAGCCAATTTCTGCGGCTGGCTTCTTCATCCTCTAGGAGAGAGATTTTCATCGGCTAATTGAAAGGAACAGAGCTCTGTCCTCAGCAAAGCTAAAGACATACAACAATTTCACCACCAAGGCCAGACACATTATCAGTGTCCTGATCTTTGGCCTTTGATACTTTCAAGAGGTGTCCTGGGGGAAATCTCTCTCTGGAATGTTAATCTGTTGCTTCCCTGACCTTCTACACATGTACCACATTATTATTACTACCCACATGCTTCTCTTTTCACGCTGTCATTTTGACAATAGAACCATCAGGCGATTCATCTTTTGACTGGAAGGCTGGAACAAAGTGTGGGGCGGTGAGTGGGATCGGATTGGCTAATGGTATTGTTTAAAATGCAATAACATTTCTCTTCTGCAATCCACCCAGATTTCAAATGATATGTCGCGCCTGTGGGATGCGCCGTGACAATTAACTACTGGTGATTCATCAAAGAGTCTCTGTGTGGGGATTTTCTTTTTAACTTTTTTTCTCCACATGCTCTTGGAACATAAATTAGTCCTGGAACTGGATTGGTGTGGATTTATCACTCATGTTTCCTGTCGTTACCCCCTCTATCCTTTCATCTGACAGGTGTTTGTTTCATCTACAGATTTATTGAAAGTGGTGTGGGGGTCTGAAAGTGTTCAGCAATACTGAGAGTCCAACCTTTAAAGACTGCTCACGATTCAAATGCCACCTCCTCCTCATCTGGGCCTTCTTTTGACCACACCATATGACACAAGCCCTCCCCCGCTAGTATTGCTCAATCTATCTTGATTTTTTGTCCCTTATGTCTATCATCCAGTGGCATGGTATATTTATTCCTGGGTTGAAAGTAGCCTGCACCTTTCAGAAGTGGCTTTCAGCAGTTAACTTGGTCTTCTCCCTGCTGTCTCTGTCGGGACGAGGGCAGTGAGAGCAGGGGTGACACTTGTATTCTGAAAGATGCTCAGATGGGAAAGCTCACAAAAAGTGTCACAGGAGAGACAGAAAATGGATTTTATTGGGGTTGGGGGTGGGGATGCCACATAGAGCCACATGACAGAGACAAGGTGATAGTCAAAGGCAGAAGACAAGATAGAAGAGCATATTAAGGCAAGTGAAGGATTTAGGAAGTTGGAGGCATTGTGAAGGACTGTGGACCAAAGAATTGGCCTCAGCTGCTGGGCTCTGACCCTGAGATGGATGAAGCACAGAATGAATGCCTTCTAGTATGTAGGGATCATTTGAAGCTATGTTTCCAACCGCCCTAACACCGAGACCCTTTAATACAATTCCTCATGTTGTGGTGACCCCCAACCATAAAATTATTTTCATGGCTACTTCATAACTGCCATTTGCTACTGTTATGAATCATAATGTAAATACATGATATGCAGGATACTTGATATATGACCTCCAAAAAGGCCAGAACCCACAGATGAGTACCACTGATCTAAAGAAAGAAAGATCTGGGACTGTACATAAAGGCAAGATCTAGTTGGGTCTCCTTGAGCAATGTATTCTATTCACAGCCAGGGAGGTTGTGGTTGTTGTTGTTGTTTAAGTCATAATACCAGGGGCTGGAGAAATACGCAGCAGTTAAGAGCACCAGTCGCTCTTGGAGAGGACTTGGGTTCAGATTCCAGCACCCACTTGATGGTTAACAAGCATCTGTGACTGCAGTGGTTCCAATTCTGTCTTCAGACCATCATGGTCACAACTGCACATGCTGTACTTCTGTACATGCAAACAAAACTCTTATAAATAAAATAGTAATTAAATCAAGAAGTCATAAGAGTTCACAGTACATTCTCAAAAAGAATAATATTTTTTGAGTGATTGAGATTCTCCCATGGAAAGCACAGGAATAGAGTCACATTCCTACTGAAGCCCATGAGCTGCGAACCCCAATATTAGTAGGCATGTCTCTGTTATACCCACATGATGAACATAGGAGAAAGAACATCAAATACAAAGTCCTTGTTCTCTGTAGCTCAAACTTACCATCTGAAGCATTTGAGAAATGTGTCACTGGGGAATCTGTGGTTCATTTTATATATTTCCTATGTTTCATATCTTACTGTCATATTCATTAACACAGATAGTAAGTATCCAGTGTTTATTTCATGTTAGAGACTAGGAGAGACTAAAGCTATCACAAACCAGACTTTCATGTATGTATTTAAGCCAAAGGCTCTCAATAACAAGAGTGTTTTTCAACTAACAGACAGTATGTGTTCCTGGGCATTCAGGCACACCTGCATCTTCAAGTCCTTCTAAAATTACTATGGTAAAACCCCTAAAATTATATGTATCTCTTTAGCACACTTGCAAAAGCTATTGAAAGTCAACTTTGTAAACTGTGCTTATCTATGCTCCTGAGAGATAATGCTTCTTTTTTGTAGCACACATTGGCACCTTGAAAGAGTTCACTCTGCTTCCAAAATTAACCATAATAAGTAACTGTTCCTATAACTGGCAGGGGATGCTTCAAGCCCAGGGTGATGTGGGAAAGGCACAGAACACATCTTCTTTGTATGTTCAATCTCTTATTTTCTTTCTCTTCTGAGAAGATGACCAATCTCTCTTGGCAGATTTGACAATGACTATGTTGATGTAGCAGCAATTTCAGAGAGTTGCTGTGGAGCTCAACAACGTAATGATAGATAGCATGGCCCAGAGATGGAATCAAAAAAAGATGTGTCTGTGATCTCTGGTTATAACATTTGAAATAATGTTCCATCATTTAATTATTTTAAAGATTTATTTGTTTGTTTTCATTTCATGTATATGAGTATTTACCTACAAGCATGTGAGCATAGTTTGTGCATGCCTGGTACCCACAGAGGGCAGAACTGGCCCTTGAATACCCTCAAGCTGGATTTAGAGATGGTTGTGAGCTGTCATGTGGATGCTGGGAACTGAACCTAGGTCCTCTGCAAAAGCAGCAAGTGCTCTTAACCATTGAACTGTTTCTTCAGCCTCTTTCTTTAATTTTCTTTAATGTCTGCTTTTCATCTCCCATAATCTTCTGAAACATGATTTCCCAAACATTGTTCCTTAGTGATAGGTGTAGTTTCTAACATAAACTTTTGGTTGGTGAGCATATGATCTAGGGACTGTATGGAAAAGAACAAAATCTTGTCATGGGTTCAAATTAAGCATCTCAAGGGCAGAAAGGCAGAGGCTAAAGTAAAACATCAATACCAGTCCTTTCTTCCTCTCCTGGAAGAAATTTCACACCCATTTGAATTTATCACAGCAGGCCACATGGTTAACAGTACATTTTTTGTATATAGAATTAAAGGCGGTCTTTACTGTCTTCAAAGACTGCCAAGGGGAGCAAAGGCAGAGTACAGTAGACCAGAGCCCTCAGCCTTAGAGTCTTTTCTTCCTAAGCAGGAGCTTGTCATGTCTTTTCGATTCTTCCTCCAATATTCCATTGCAGAGTTATTGCCTTTAATCTTTATTGTTAGCTTACTCTAAAGAAATCTGTTTTTTTAGAATGTAATGACACATTCCTAAGTGCCTTAAACTAGCACAGAAAGCTAAAAATTTCTACTTAATCTTAATGCAAATTGAATTGTTCGAACCAACTTTTCATTCAAGGAAGACAGACTTAAGGGAAGGGTTGTTTGGACTGGTCTTTCTTCAGGAATGAACTAAAATTCTTCAACTTCAGTTTCCTGTTTCCCAATCAACAAAATGTATGAGATTTAAAAAAAAATTCTGGAGCCAGGAAAATAGACTTTGAAATTTGGATCTTGTATGAGCATTTGGAAAGACTGGAAAGTCAGAAGTGATACAAATGTAGAACAAGAATTTGTTTTTTCAACCCCTTAAATCTCTGAATTATTACTTCACCTAGGACTGTAGTTTAGGAGTGTGTGTTCCTTCCCAATTCACATCCCCCAAGGTGGAAACACTAAAATATTGGGGCTCCTGGGAAATGATTAGGCTGGAGAAGAGAGGATCTCTAATGAACAGGATTAAGCTTCACCTACATGACTGCTGGTCTTTCTATCTCTTTTATTCTGGGAGGCCACACCAACTACCATATTTACTTATACCTTGTCTTAAATTTCTCAGCCTTAACATGCTATTTGTACTAATCTATACTGTCTATAAACTACCCAGCCTGCAGTATTCGGGGCAGCAAGAGTGGACTAAGACCATCAGCATATATTATTTGAGCAACCTTTACATGCAAGACATATTTTAAGGCTCTAGTCACAGCCGTGTTGTGTGGGCACTTGAAGATCATTGGTATGCCTGTTTATTCCCAGGAACTCCTGAGTCACATAAGTCAAGTGTTATCCCTAACCTGGGCTCTGGATCTCACTTACCCTTTTCAATTCGATTCTTAACTTTTTGTTCTACTATAGTAAAATAATTGAGGTGGGACAACTTTGTAAGAAAAAAAAGAGAATGTTTCAACCTATGTTTTTGAAGCCTTAATGTCTAAACATTATAACACAAAGTTGCCAATTCCTCAGGGATGGTGGTGATGGCTGGCAGAGCCAAAAACACAAGCAAGCAAGCAAGCAAGCAAGCAAGCAAGCAAAAACCCATAGAGAGATCATTCACATCAACAAGTAGGCAGACAGACAGACTCAAGTCTTACAACTTTTTTTCTGAGGACACACTATTAATTGATCTAAGGACTTCCCACTGGGCTTCATTTCTGAGAGACAAAGACAAACCTCTGGTCTCATCTGTGAGAGAATGTGTAGTCTGGGTTAATTGAATTGAAAAGACCCACCATGAATTGTAGGCGACACCATTCCATGGGCTGGGATCCTCGAATGCCTTAGAAGAAGGAGAAAACTGAGTGTGAGTATTCACATGCTTCCTGAATGTGAGTGCAGCAGGAGTAGCTGCCTGCAGCTCCTGCTGTAGAAACTTGGTACCAGGAAGTAGAGCAGTTGCTGTGATTTGTAGGCCTTTGGAGTTGGTGCAGGAAGAACCTGGGGGAGTTTTCAACAGTGTACTGCTAAGTCCTAGAATGTTGTACAAGGCTCATAATGAGTCATTCTGATCGGAGTTTCAAAAGACAAAATGCAAAGAGAAAGATGGACAGTGAAGGCCTGGAGCATGAGACTCCAGAGTTGGGTTATGAGCTCTATCAGAGACAAAGGCCATTCATATTGCATTTTGGGAAAAACTCTGGCTGCATTCTACCTGTGCCCTAAGAACTGGAGTGAAATTAAATGCAAACATAGTAACCTAATTTGTTTGAAAGAGAAAATCTTTACAGAGGGTAGTACTCAAGTCGTGTCATGTTTTGTTTGCTGTTCCTGTCTATGTATAGAACGAGAGACAGAAACAGGTGAAGGAAAAAAAAGTTGTGGAAAAGATGTAATCTGTTAGATAAAGGAGAGAGTTTAAAGATTCAGACAAGGCTGGTACTGAAAACGTAGCTCTAATAGTTTTTAAAAGATTGTATTGACGAGAAACCTCCCACCTTGCACTGGGACAGTGGGAAAGGTACCCTGAGGGAAAGACGGCACCCATCAAAGGTTCTGTCTTATGAAATTTATTTGAAAGTAAAGATCTTAAAAGAAATGCCACTGGAGAGGTTCCCTATTCAAAACCAAGCATCCCAGGAAATATTTGTCCTGAATCAGCCTGGAAGGCACCCAGAGGATGATGTAGCTCTGATACAAAAGAAGCAGGTTCCATCTCAGGTTGGCAAAACTCAGCAGAAGCAACCATGCTACACTGGGTTTACTGGGGGTGATAGATGCAGGAATGGGGGAGTCATGGAGGCTTGTTCCAATGTTCCAGAAAACTCCTTTAAGCCAATCAGTGTAATTCAGGTTGGATTCCTTGAAAAGAGGACCTAAGAGGCCACTGCATCAGCTGCAAAGCTGAAGCACAAGTTACATCAGCGACCCAGGATGTTGGAGAGGCTAGGGCCATGGGACACACACCAAGAAGAGCATAAGCACTCAGTGGAGATGGCCCAAAAGACAGGCTTTATGTGATGTAAGAGGTAGAGCTGCATTAGAAACAAGGGGCTATACAAGCGCTCTGGAGACTAGATGATTTCATCCTGAGCCCTGTGGAAATGTAGGATTGATGTTTTACCGGCTAGATTTTAGTCTTGTCTTGATCCAACATTTCCTTGCTAGGTTTCCTTCCTTCTTTTTTGGGATGAGATTTTTTTTTTATTTCTGTGCTATCGTATCATGTGAGTATAGAGGTTGCTTTGTGTTGTTGTAGAGGCTTGTTGTTAAAAATTACCTGAACTTTGAGCATATAATTTATAAGAGAGTTGGGACAGTTAAAGACTATGGGAACTTAGGAAGGTGAACTAAATATATTATCATTATAAGCTCCAAAGCCTGTAGGGAAAAGCTGGGGATGGGGCTAGGCAGTGCTATTTCTTAAAAGTGATATTTTGGGTTATCAGTTTGACAAGGAGTGGACTTGTAGTTGCTAACATTGTCAACATGCCAGGGTCTAGAATCACCTAGGGAAGAATATGTTTGGTACATCTGTGAGAAAGTTTCTAGACTGGATTAAATGAAAGACGAGATATTCCCTTACTCTGAGTAACACCGTTCCATGGGCTGAGGCCCCAGTTAAACAAAAAAAAAAAAGAAAGAAAGAAAGAAAGAAAGAAAGAAAGAAAGAAAGAAAGAAAGGAAGGAAGGAAGGAAGAAAGAAAGAAAGAAAGAAAGAAAGAAAGAAAGAAAGAAAGAAAGAAAGAAGGAAAGAAAGACTTCAGCTGAGTGCCAGCATTCAGCCCTGTTTCCTGACTATAGATGATGGCTGTGACTGGCTGCCTCAGGTTCCCGCTGCCATTCCTTCCCAGCCAGGATGGACTGACCTCCCAAACCCCCCCCCCCATCAAAATAAAGCCTTCCTTGTGTGCTTTGCTCAGGTAGTTGACCCAGAAGTGAGAAAAGCACCTGATACAAGTGGTAAACAACAACTTCAGCCGTGAGGAAACTGTATTTATCCCTCACTACTGCTCTAGAAAACCACAATGAACATGGTTGTTGAAAACAGCTCAGTTTTTTGTTTTGTTTTGTTTTGTTTTTACTTTTGTTTTTTGGGGGTTTTTTGTTGTTGTTGTTGTTGTTGTTTGTTCTGTTGGTTTTTTGTTTTTGTTTTTTTGTTTGGTTGGTTTTTTACAGTTTTTGGAGCTCAGCAACCAAAAATGGCTCTTGTGGGATCAAAACTAAAGTCTTCCCTTATACAAAGTCCAAGGTCGAATCTATTTTTTATTTACCTTTTTCAATATATGTTGGCTGCTTACATTCCTTACATAATGGCTTCATTATTCTGTTGCATATCCACCTTTTAAATGAGCCTTTTGTCCCCTTTGTATTGAACCATCTGAGAAATGTCAGATCATCTCACCATTTTAAATCCTTGATTTAACAGTATCCGAAAAATATATTTTACCACTTTAAAAACACTACATATCAGGTTCCCAAGACAGGGATATGGATATATTCAGAGGAGGCCATAATTTGGCCTGCTGTAGATGTCAAACATGATGGTTTATTTTCTTATATAATTTTTCATTCACTGTGATAGGTTCTTAGCCCACTTAGAAACAGCTCTCAAATCTCCCAACAGCAATTACATCTCCATAGAAACTGCTCTCTGCCAGGTCACCCAGAGGCTCATCATGGCCACAGTAACCTGATGCATTCTTAGGTTATCTGTCTTTATAATAATGGAAGAGTATAATATATTGGTGAACATTCTCACCTTCCTATTAATAACAACAAGGCAGCTCTCAAGGTTTGTGTTTGCTGTGCCCCGGGCAGAGAGCTAAAGTCTCACAAAGACTATTTCACTTGTTCTTTCCGTAACCTCCCAGGCTTCATAAATGCTAACACAGGGGATAAGGAACAAATTGTATGGCTGCCTGGTACTTTCTAAGCATCTGCCTCCAAGTCTTGCTTTTCTTCTAAGCCATGAACCTAGACAACAGACCAACTTACACTTTCAAAAATAAATACTGCAAGAAAGAATAATCTACCCTCTGATTATGAATCACAAGTTTTAATGATTGCTTTCATTTAAGCAATGCTTAGTCTATGTAAAAAAATAAAACTTCTAAGAACTTAATAAGACTTGTATCCAATTATGCAATTATTATAACAAATTGATGGACTCCTTTTTTAATAGTAAGAAAAATAATGTAATTGATAATAAAAATCAAGAGGATAGAAGTCAGAGAAGAGAGTCTGTATGTGAAACCTTATTTGGGGCTGAAATTAAGGTCAAAGTAAGAGAGGTCCAGGGATGACCATCCAGTGATATCCTAGACGCAAAGTGTTGTGCTTCTAAACAACATAGGGTTTTTCTTTCTACAAAAAAAAAGCAGCAAATGACCTTTAATTCAAGAGGTATGGACTTCAAAATATGTAGAAGGCTGTGTTCACCTGGGGATGCAAAGAACAGGAGCTCTTAGAAAAGCCTTTCCTGAGAAGAGCAACCCCAACATAATTCTTTGGGAAATGTGTTGATGACTGATTGCTGTGTAGCAGATGACTCCAGGACTTAGCAGGTCAAGCAAAGTACACATTTCATTCCTTCTCAGTAATTCCATGTGTAAGCTCTCCACCTCAGCATCTTGAGAAGGTTACAATCATCTCAAGTAATAACTGGGAAAATATCATACTAGCTCATTCACAGACAAGGCTATTGGCAAGACTGACTTCCTTCTGGGTTACTAGACAAAATTCCAGGTCCTCCTAGGCTGATAGGCAGAGATTTCCTTTCATTCTTTCTTTGGACATGGGCATCTCTGTTCAATATCTCACAGCATGAAGCCTTATTTCAACAATCCAAGATATCAGGAAGGAAGGAAAATGTAGTTGGAAAATAAGGCATACTGGAAGGAAAGAGGTAACCGTGCTTTCTGACACAATCAGGGGAAGCAGCAGGCCATACTTACACCATGCTATACTTGCTGTTCCCTGAGTTCAGACTGCACTCAGTAGGGAAGAATCATAAACACCAGAGGGGAGGGATGAAGTGTTGAGCATCAAGTTAGAAGCTACCTAGTACAGTCTCCCCAGTGCCTCCCAATCATACATGTCCCTTCCACAGGCAAAATGCTCTCACTTCTTACTGGGATATAACTCCCCCTACTCTGTCCAGTTCCTCCCCATCTCTCCTCCAGTCTGGAATCACATGCTTTCTGTCTCTCCTTGGAAAACAGGCATCTAAGAAGTAATAACAAAATAAGATAAATAAAAAGCAAACAAATAAGAATATGACAAAACAATCAGAAAACACAAAGAGCCAAAGAACAAGAAACACATATAGATGCAGAGACAAACATTTTGCACATTCAGGAATCTCATTAAACCCCAAACTAGAAGCCATAATATACATGCAAAGGACCTGCAAGATGTGTATGAGGGGATGCCTTGACAACATTATAAGACAAAGACTATACAAAGATTCTGTTGAGTTACTTTTGTGTTAGCCGTCTTCTGCCAGGCATGCAGCCTACCTTTAGGAGTTGTGCTGATTAGCTTTGTGTCAACATGAAACAAACAAGGGTCATTGAAGAGGAAACAGCCTCAGCTATGAAAATATCTCAATGAAACTGGCCTCAGGAAGGCCTGTAGGGCATTTTCTTAATTAATGATCAGTGTGGGAGATGCCAGTCCATTGTCAGTGAAACCACCCTGGGAGAGTGGTCCTGGGTTCTATAAGAAAGTAGGCTGAGCAAGTCATGAGGAGCAAGCCAGTAAATAGCACCTTTCCATGGCCTCTGCATCAGCTCCTGCCTTCAGGTTTCTGCCCTGTTTGAATTCCTTCTATGATATACTATTTGGCAGTATAAGATAAGAAATTCTTTCCTCCCCAACTAGCTTTTTGATCTTGGTGTTTTGCTGCAGCAATAGTAACCCTAAGGCAGGAGTGATTTGCTTTTCCAGTAAGAATCCCTTGGAAATCTTTTGGCTTTTACATTCTTTCCACCTTCTCTTAGAGAAAGTTCCATGAGCCCTGAGAGAAGGAGTTTAATGGGCAAATCCCTTTAAGAGCTGAGTATTCCAAAATCTCTTATTCTCTGCATATTGTCTAATCTGCTGCGGGTCTTTGTATTTGTTCCCATTTGCTACAAAAGGAAGTTTCTCTAACGATGGCTAGGATGGTACAGATCTATAGAGTAAAGAAGAATGTTATTAGGAGTACTTTAGCAGAAAAGTAAAAATCTATTTTACCCTAAGTTCTTGGCCTCTTCAGTGTCCAGTTTTTGGTTTTCTAAGCAGCATTGAGTATGAGTTCTAGCTCATGGAGTAGACCTTAACTCAAATAAGATATTTATTGGTTACTCCCAGAGGCTTTGTGCCACTCTTACACCAGCATATTTTGTAAGCTACTCTCTCCTGTAGGTCAAAGCGTTTGTAGCTGAGTTGGCATTTACGTTTCTCCTTTGGTACAATGCCTAATGTTGTCTAGTATCAGGAATACTACTCTGTAGGGGTAAAGGCTCTATGTAGGCACCAACTCTACATCTCCATGCTCAATGAGCTGTGCAAGTATTGTACTCAGGGATAGGGCCTTGCAGTTGATTTGTGGAGAACCAACGATAGCCTTGGCAATAGCCTGGGTTGTTTAGTGCTTCTATTAGACCCTTTTGGCCAACAACTAGATTATGTATAACTTATTCTTAGTACTGGAAGCCTCATGGTGATGACAGATGTCCAGTTGGGACTCTGTCTCCCCTGTTACTTGCTGATTTCGTTTTTCTCACTTTCATATATATGCGTATGTGTAGCTGTATATGATGTATATGATGTATATGATATATATGATGTAGATGATGTAGATGATGTAGATGATGTAGATGACGTGTATGACGTATATGATGTATATGATATGTATATGATATATGTGATTCATATGATATGTATATGATGTATATGATGTATATGATGCATATGATGTATATGATTACAGGAAAGTTCTACTGTATTAGGTTTCCATACAACTCCACAAATCCCTCAGTTTTGGTTATCCCTCCCCATATTATTGACTCATGTTTTCATCCTCCCTGCCAGTTCGACCCTCTCATTCAAGGTCCCCCTCCCCTCATCCATCCTTAAGCATCTAGTCTACTTCCCCTTAGGAAGATTCATCCCTCATCCTAGTCAGTGGGATTGGAGGAATCTCTATTTAACCGACTGGAAATGTGTCTACTAATACAGTTTTCTCAAAACTGTGGTGGGCTTCCTGTAGGTTGTGTTGGGATGTATACTCCACTAAAACTAACCCACAACTATAAATACCTATAAGAAAAGGCTTTTAGCTCTCTTGAGTTCCTGCTGAGATACCTAAGAGGTATGACTCTTACCATGCTGCAGCCAGTGTGAGCCCGTGGTCTCATAACCTGTGAATGGCAAAGCTAGCTATACTTAATCTCTTCAAATTACAGTTCACTACAATACTTCCAGATACATTACTCTTCAGAGTAGTTACTATAAGCTAGGATTGCCTATATATTACCATTTTCCACTTCATTTTGTGGTATACTATCTCTTGCCTTGCATGTGATCTTGCCTTGCATGAGAAGGCAAGATCTGTGAAATAAAACCCTAATCTCATATGATTGCTGAATATTAACCTGACTGATCTTTCTGGGGTCTTAAGAAATTATAATTAGGCCCTCAATGCTTTTCTCTAAGCCAGGCTTTATCTCTGTATCATTTTTGACTGGCAATCCTCATTTCATTAGAATAGTCTTCTATGGCATCTCAGATGGTTGATAATTTTCAGAACCATTTAGTTACAGAAGTCAGATAAAATATAGTCCCTGATGTAGTCTTTTTTTTTTAGCAAGTTAATTAAGTAAATATTCTCCTTTATACCTCAGTGTGCAGTGGCATTAAATTTCTTTTTATTATATAGCAATGCTCTCTCTCCATTCAGAGTCTAAAAACATGCCCTACTTTCTGTTGACCTGACTCTCGTACATATACCCATGCACACACATACAAAAGCCAGAGCAAGATGTTGAGTGTCTTTCTCTGTCACTATCTGACTTACTGTCTTGAGACATAATCGCTCATTGAGCTATTCAACTATCCAGCAAGTCAGGTTGGTCAGCAAGTGCTTGGATCCACCTGCCTCCATCTCTGCCTCTTGCTGGGACTAAGGCATAACCAGCTTTTTATGTGCTGGGGATTGTAACTCAGGTCTTCAAGTCTTCATATTTATGGAGCTAGTATACCACAAAATGAAGTGGAACATGGTAATATATAGGCAATCCTAGCTTATAGTAAGTACTCTGAAGAGTAATGTATCTGGAAGTATTGTAGTGAACTGTAATTTGAAGAGATTAAGTATAGCTAGCTTTGCCATTCACAGGTTATGAGACCAGGTACAGACAGCTGATTAGATCCCCAAATTTGGTCAGCCCACTTAGAAGGAACAACGTAACCAGTGTGGACCACAGTGTGAAATACTCTCACAGTAAATGACATTTGAATGATAATACAGGCGTTGGGGCATGCATTCTACTGCTGAACAAAGTGATGTCTCTGGGATCAAATTCTAGTTTCATTATTTATTGTTCACAAAACCGTAGACAGACATGCAATGTGTTTTTACCTTCAACTTTTGTGTTCTGAACTTAGTTAGTCACAATTATGTCATAAAGTTATTAGGAAGATTAAGTAAGTACTACATATAAGTGTGAATAGCCATTAGTCCACGCCCAGATATACAGAATGTTATCAAGAACTACCTAATCTTCCATGGAAGATGGAGCGATTAGATGCAGAATTCTCAGGAATTTGCTTGATGACTTGTGAATGGTACGGAGACAATTTATAACTGACAAAGAATTGACCAAGAAACAAATTATTGCTAGAGTAAAAGTGAAGGCGTTAATGATGGACATAGGGAAACAACAGTGACAAGCTTGGTTCTTGTGAAGTGTGATAATACACAGCTGAAATCATGTACTCGGGAGGCTAAAGTAGAAGGTCCAAGTTCAAGCCTCTATAAGAAGACCTCAACAAAACAATGTGCTCTTCTAAAGTTATAGCAGACAATTATTTAGTCAGAAATTACATAGTCAATGAGACTGTGAAGGTCAACACTGCATCTAAATATCTTCTTTTTTAAGTTGTCCCCCACAACAAAAATGGCAAAGAGTTGATCAAACAGATTGTGTCTTTCAGGATCAACTTGTACAAAACCTAATGATGTTAAACCTCTTTATCGTATTTTCTTTAAATTATTTTTTGTTCTTCTTTTTATTGAAGCTGAAAGAATCAATGACTTCACACACAAGAAATTGCATGTAAGAAGTCACGAATTAACTTCATTATCTATAAAAGAGTGGACTAACAAATAACAAGTATCTACTATCTTTCCTCCCCCCTCCAGTTTGCTCTCTCAATTTCCTTTTGCAATTTTCTAGATGAGAGATTATCTTGGAAAGCAAATTGGGGCTTTAAAATTTAGATGATTAAATGAAGTCACTGGTTCTTGGTAAGCAGAACAACATGCATTATTGATTTGTGGACTGAGCTCTCAGCGAGCTGATGTGTGATTCACCCAAGTGCTCCACACAGACAGGTGATGCTGTGAAGAGAGAAACCAATTTGCATCTTGCCAATTTATTCCAATGATGTTTCAGTTCTCCTTTTGGAACTGCAGCCTAGGTGGATGCCCAGCTTGCTTTCTCATTAATTTGGCTCTGAATTCTACTCCAAAATCTGTAGGATGCTGAAACACATGAGAGGGGAGAAAAATCTGTAAATGTGGCTCTTCTAGGGAAAGCGATTCTAAAGGAAATACTCCTTAGGAAATGCCTGCCGTTGGGTTATTAAAAAGTGCTTCAGGTTAACCAGCAGGAAGGCATTAGAGAGGCAGCCGCTTTTATGATAAGCACAGTAATTAGGCTGGGTCAGCTGGCCCTCCATTGAGCACTGAGATTGAATCCACAAATTTTATGGTCTTCTTTTTTTTTCCAAAGCATTCCCCTAGCTAGGGAGAACAACCTTCTCAGAGAATAAAATCTTCTTCCAACTACAGGCACTTAAGTTGGCAATGCTTCTTCAGATGACCTGGCGTTATTGGGGTTTCTAGGGACAAAAATATCTATGATGAAAGATTACTGGGAATGAATGTGATAGGTCGGCAAAAAAATTTCCAATAGATTGACTATTCTCTTTTGCTATTCCAAATATATAATAAAAATTAACCATCACCACTCCCCAAGGCTTAAGTCTATAGGCCACAGCCCTCTGAATTAATGTGTCGTCCCCCCCCCCAACCTCCGCCCCATCAACTGCAACTTTGTGTGTAAGGAAAAGTTAGGTTCAAACTATGCCATATTCTCTTCCGCTGCCACGAACAGAAATCTTCCAAAAATCAGAAAGGAAACCATTTTCCTCTGTTCCGTAGTCAGTGCTGTGTGGTAGATACTACCTGTTCCAAGTAGTTCTTTACCTCCTGATGGAAACCATAATCCTTCGTGATGAACTAAAACTCAGTATGCTAAAACTACCATAAATGTGCTGATACTGACATTGAGTGAAAACATGCAGTCTACGAGCATAGAGGCCCCTCTTAGGGAGCTGGGTTTTCTCCAGCAATGCCTTTGTTTACTGTGAGCAGGGAAATCCAATAGCAAACAGTAAGCTCAAATGTGTCAGTTGGTAGCCCAGAAAGCTGCAGGAAGAAGTGAAACTATTGACTGGATAGCAAAAAGGGTGGGAAGGGTGAAGGTTCCTTGGGCATGCGCAGATGACCATTCCACCTCTACACATATTCAAAAGGAGTTTTGTTGGTTTTATGGGGTTTGGGACTTCTTAAGTCAAAAGATTATTGACTAGACTTGCCATTTCCTTCTGTGCTTGGCCATTCTTGAAAAGCTGCCGAAAACATGGACCTTGAGCAAATCAGGAAGGCTTTTCTTACAGACAACTTAAGATGGTTGCTGAAGGAATTTGTGCCTGGGTGTGTCCAAGCTGTAGTGGATTTCGGTGTTAAAAGGTGGGACCTCTGGGACGTGACTTTCCCAAAGGCTAAGTTGAGATTATCAGTAGCCTTTCTATTTGTTCCATGAGAGCACACAGTTGATACAGCTCCATACTATGAACTAGCAGTGGGTCCCTACCAGAATTCAATCTTCTGTCACTGCAGTCTTCTACTTGTGAGCTCCAGAATTGAAAATAAATGTTTTTGCTGATAAGAACCGAGTTAAATAGCAACTTAGATAGACCGGGTCACCATTGACTCTATAAATAGACTAGGGGACATGAAAAACTCTTAACTCACCTTATTTTGTTCTGCTATCTCCACAAATCTATCACATTTGCTTTTTAAAGTATCTATTTCTTAAAGGATCTCTCTCCCTTAAAAAGATATATGAATCAACATCACCTTGATTAATCTTGAATTCTTAGCTAGCCCTATCACCTGACTATCTGCCCTGTAGAAATATTGGCACCAACCATTATAGTAATTTGGATGCTTTTTTCCCCTTTGTATTTTGATCATAGTCACCCATCCTGTAGTTCCTCTCAGATATACACTCACCTCCCTATGAACAACCCACAGAGTCCAATGTCAGTTATCCAGCTAGTCTTGGGTGTGAGGCCTGCTTACCTGGGTATGCTCAACCTACCAGGAATCATAAATCATATCATTGAACAAAACTGTCTGTCTCTCACATATATATATATATATATATATATATATATATATATATATATATATATATGCAGCTATGAAAAATCCAATAAGTGGGTCTTTCATACTCATCTCCCCCATTCCATGTGCGGATTTTATTTGGTTGCACAATTGCTGTAAGTTTATATGTACAATTGCCCTGTTGTGTCTGGAAACACCATTTCCTTGATATTATTCACTGCCTCTGGAACATGTGTTTTTTTTCTGTCCCATCTTCCGCAAAGATCCCTAACACTTGGGACGACAGATCTGGCAGATGTCCCTTTTAGAGCTGAGCATCTCCTATTCTTGTTTCTTGTCGATATCCTCAGTATGTAGAACTAAAAGCAATCTGCTGAGGCTGATTCTTTTCAGATTTTGACACTATCAAAGATAAGGACAAAGCGTTATGAATACAAAATAACACCAATTTTATTTTCACCTTTTTTTCTGAGTGGTAAAATAAGACATTCTTTATGAAAAATATCCATCGTTGGAGCCCTTCCCCTACTCAAAAGCATAAGCAAATAAAACATAGCCTTTGGATCAACATGTGTGGTTTGTACTATTTCTCCTCCGATGTGGACATCTGAGGAGGATGTGGAAGTCCACCTTGTCAAGGAAAAAGTGGGATGGAGAGAGAGACACCACAGGCTCCTGCGACTTATTGAAGAGTCCTGATCTACCCTACACAACATTAGATCTAAGATAGCTTCCGACACATTGGTGAGACATCAAAAAGTAATGAAGGCCAGGGTGTTGGCCGCTTCCCCCATTTTGATAGAATTCCTCACAGATAACAATACTCCCTCCATACCTTCTGCGTTACCTGTTAGGCAGGGCTTTCATTTGGAACATGGTGATGATGTGGTGAGATATGATTGGCAAAAGATTTAAGGGCTTGGTTCAAACACTGTATATAAGCTTATGTGCTGGGCAACAAACTCAGATCTGTACCCTGATTCTGCTGATCTCCAGAATCAGATTTCATGGGATTTGTCATTTGACTCTGTTGCCTCTCACTGCCCCACCCCCACCCCACATCCTTGGTCTTCATCCCACAGACATCTTAAGGTTCTTTTCTCAGTAAGGAAAAATACTGTGCATTTGTTCTATGTTTCTGATGGAGAATTTGGCCAACCAGTATCTTTATAAGGTATTTTTACCCAGACATACTGTACACAGGACTTCACTGCCAAGTCTATGAAGTTCCTGCCACTTACTGCTTTCTTATATACCACCATTCCCTCTTACCCCAAAATTTCTTATTCGGCTGAACCCTGTGGTTCATCCTCTGCCCTTAATGGGACATTGAGATTGATCTAAGTTGTTGATTGCTTAGCCACAGGTCAGATACCCTCCATGCAAATGTTATACTAGGGGCTCTTTATTTCTCCAGTATTAGGACAAGATGGATGATCCCACTACCTGGGCATCTAGCCCTCATGTTCTCTTGGAAGGACTTAATTGAGCTAAAGTCATATGTTTGGACACAGCTTCAATGACTCTATATCACCGAATTTGGAGTGACACATACCTCAGCTCACCCTGAAAGACTCATTATGATATATCTCTCTGATTTACATTCCACATTTTAACTCTTCCCATGAGAAGGGTTTCTATTTTAACTTCACCAAATTACTGTGGGAAAAAATCATAGGTTTTGGAATCAAATATATCTGTGGCAGATGTATTTTCAAAGATGCTGATGAAAGGGCTTCCATACTACATTATCCTTTAAAACCTTAGCACTTCCTCATAAAAAGGCAAAATCTAGTTATTTTCTATTCAAAGCCATCAGGCTACCTTGCTCATAACGAGCAGAATAAAAAAGACACAGAATGCTCTTGAGACTGACTCACAAATGCAATGATACTTCCATTTTGTTGCTGTTCTCAATCTTGGCATCCTCACACAGCCTGCAAGCAGATGACTAACCCCGAGTCTGTCCTGCTGGTAGTCCAAAAGCATGTGCAGAAAGACCTCATGGAGCATTGTGCTATGTGAAAAAAGTGCAATGTCCAGCTGGACTCCAGCTGTTAATTTCCAGTCAAATTCGACTGCAACTCTAACAGCATAAACATCAGAGCTGCTTCTTGGGCCTTTCCAGTGTGTGTGTGCATGCGTGTGCGTGTGCATGTGTGTGTGTGTGTGTTACAGGGGATGGAGAGATAGCTCAGCAGCTGAGACCACTTGTTGTTTTCTAGCAGTTTGATTCCCAGAACCCACATCAGATCATTCACAAAAATCTGTTACTCCAGCTCCAGAGGATCTGATTCCCTCTTCTGGTTTAAAATACACGTGCATAAAAAATTAAAAATTAAAAAGAAAGTGTCACATTGTTCTCATGAACTAAAGTAACTGTGGTCTGAATTTTGTGTGAACCACAGATTTCAAGACTGAAATGAAATCAGCAGTGTGATGAATCAGCAGGGGGGAGCCTTGGATGAGTGTTGAGTCAGAAAGGGAGAGCCCTGCTGATGGCATTACTGCCCTTATCAAAGAGCTAGATGAGGATATCAAAAATGCCATCTGAGAAGTAAGTACTCAACTGTTGGCACCTTAATCCTGGACCTACCAGCCCTCAGAAACATGAAAAACACTTGTTATTTGTAAATCATCTAATCTCTAGCATTTTAAGCAGTATAAATGAACTGACCATTCACAAAACAATTCCTGGATTAGTCTGCTCCTGCTATATATTAGTCAGGGTTTTCTAGAGGAACAGAAGTTACAGAAGGAATACACACACACACACACACACACACACACACACACACACACACACACGAATGAAAGAGGAGTATTTATTAGCTCGATTTACAGGCTATGGTCCAGCTAGTCCACCAATGGCTGAAAGGTCTAAGAATTGAGTAGTTGCTCAGTCCATGAGGCTGGTTGTCTCAGCTGGTCTTCAGAATATGCCAGAATCCTGAAGAAGTAGGTGGTAATGCCAATGAAGAAACAGACTTGCCAGGGATGCAGGAGAAAGCAGGCAAAAAGAGCAAGCTTCCTTCTTCTGTGTCCTTTATATAGGTTTCCAGCAGAAGGTGTGGTCCAAATTAAATATGGATCTTCCTATCTCAAAACATCCGGATTAAAGCTATATCTTTCCACATCAAAAGATTTGAATTAAAAGGGGGTCTTCTTGTCTCAAATGATTTAACTAAAAAAATTTCTCACAGGTGTACCCTGCCACTTAGGTTTTAATTAATTGCAGATGTAGTCAAGCTGGCACCCAAGAACAGCCATCGAAAGCTACATCACAGATAGCTGAAATAATAGAAGTTCATTTCCTTAAAGTTCAGGAATCAAGAAGTTCACAATCTAAGATCACTATATATATATGTATGTGTATGTGTATGTGTATATTCATCTTTGACAAGAGTTTTCCCCCTGGCTTACTGATGGTCGCCTTCTACTTTTACATGTGTGCTTCTTCAGTGCATGCACACATGCCTGTGTCACTTCTAGTGCCACCACCATTTGACTAGATAATAAGATGAGAATATCACTCATGTGCTCATGTAAACTTAATTATTTCTTAGGAGCCTCATCTCCACTTATAGCCACACTGGCATAGACAGCTTTGATATGTGAAGGGGAAATGAATTTGGGAAAGGATGTAAACAATCTGTCCATAATAACATCTGAGTTTAAAGTTTTACCACTGTAAAATTTATCTAACTTGAATATGATAGTTATTCTTAGTTGTCAACTTGACTACACCTGGAATTAGCTAATATCTAAAACTGGAGGGCATTTTTGCTTAATAGAAATATATATACAATATTATTTAATATATTATATTAAATTAACATATTAATAGCACAATGGTGATGTATTTTATATTCATATTGTAATGTAAATTAAATATAAATATAGAGAGGGAGAAAAAGAGAGAGAGAAAGATTCATTCTATTAATTCTGTTTCACTAGAAAAGCCTGACTGGAATGGCTAAGATCAAAAACACAGGTGACAGCACATGTTGGCGAGGATGTGGAGAAAGAGGAACACTCCTCCACTGTTGGTGGGATTGTAAACTGGTACAACCACTATGGAAAGCAGTCTGGCGGTATCTCAGAAAATTGAACATAGTGTTGCCTGGGGACCCAGCTATACCACTCCTGGGCATATACCCAAAAGATGTTTCAACATACAACAGGGACACATGCTCCACCATGTTCATAGCAGCCTTATTTATAACAGCCAGAAGTTGGAAAGAACCCAGATGCCCTTCGACAGAAGAATGGATGCAGAAAATGTGGTACATTTATACAATGGAGTACTACTAAGCTATTAAAAACAGTGAGTTCACAAAATTCCTAGGCAAATGGATGGAGCTGGAAAATATCATCTTGAGTGAGATGACCCAATCTCAAAAGAACATACATGGTATGCACTCACTGATAAGTGGATATTAGCCCAAAAGCTCACAATTTCTAAGAATCTATATATAGACCACATAAAACTCACATAGAAGAAGGAAGACCAAAGTATGAATGTGTTGGTCCTTTCTAGAAGGAGTATCAAAAGTTTCAACCAGAGCTCCCAAAGTCTAAACTGCCAGCCAGAGAGCACAAAGGGAGGGACTCATGCACCTGTATAGGGAATTGAGGGTGACCTTGTTAGACTTCAGTGAAAGTGGAGGGCCAAGGTCCCCGAAAGTTTGGATCCCCTACTGTGTGGGAATTCGAGAGCAGGGAGATGGGACTGGGAGGATGTTTGGAGCACACCGGCACAAAAATTAGGAGGAGGGGGTATGGGATAAGGGGTTTTGGGGGAGAATGAGAAAGGAGATAACATTGAAAGGTAAATACGTATAACATCCAATAAAAAACCCACACAGATAAAGGTTCTAAAAAAAAAAGGGAGAGAGTTTACTTATTTTAAATTAATTTCAAAAGTTTCTAGGAGTTGCAAATTGGCTAAGATCCTATTTTAAGCTCTCCACAAAAAATTTAAATCTCTGTTCAATATTTTCAAGAGAGAGGTAAACCCTAACTTCCTCAACAGTTAATTGACAAAAGAGAGGTAATCTCACAAAAAGTAGAAAAAGTTATTTCTAATCGATATATCATATAGTCTGATTAATTGTCAGTGGTGCTATAAAAGTCCTTTGACAAAAGATTATTAATGTAGATTTATATATCCTTAAATAAGGTCTTCATGACTCTCTGAGTGTGGAAGGAGCAACTGTTGGTGCTTCTGCTCTGATTTTACAAGAACTCTGAAAAATTGGCTTTAAAAACAAAAGGAGAATGGTACCCCTCAGAAGGAGTCCCCCTGAAATACTCTCCATCATGACTTGTTCACTTTTATCTCTCTAAAGCTGAAAGCTCATGGCAAATCTCTTGCTGACCATGTTGGTGACCTCAGGCACCACCAAGACCAACAAAACTTTGCCACAGATATGGGGAAGGACCCTCATACCCATAAAGGGAATGCCCCAGACCCAGTTCCCTTATGGAGCCGAGGACTGATATGCCTGTCCAATACCACAGAAGGCACAGCTAACCGGCTACCAAAAATATTAATGAAAAAAAAATAGATACCCCCACAAAGCCAGGCCCAACCATAAATACGATGAATAACAATTTACATCCAGGGAAGAGAAATCTCCCTGAGAATCCCCTTCTTTTTTCTTTCCAGGTAAAAATGAATCACCTGTGATGACTGCTGTTAGAAGTTCTAATCCAGATGGGCCAGAAGCCAGGATCCTTGCCCTTACCCTCACCCCCTAACTTTCTCCACCTGCACAATGTCCCCCGAAGCTTGGCAACTGCAAGATCCTGCTTGGCAACTGCAGATAGACTCAAAGCAGTGTACCATATCATCTGAAGAATATCAGGGAGACCATAACTCAAGCAGTGTACCATATCTTCTGAAGAATAGCAGGTTGCGGTCCTTCTCACCTCCACGAATAACTAGGACCCGCCGGTTGGGTCAAGTGGTGCCCAGATATGGGGTTGGAGGCACGGACCCCTCTGGACGGACCCTCATTGAGAGGACGTGCGCACAACATCAAGATTGAGTGAGACAGAGATCATCGCCCGCGACCTATCGTCCACGGAACCAGGTTGATTCTGCCATCAAGAAGACAGTTGAAGTTCATTACCATCAGCTGAAAAATGAAGAGGATCCAGAAGTGACTCCGCAGGAGACTGACACAGCTGCCAGCTCCCCTGCCTCCCCCTACGGTCGACCCCTAGACTTCCACGCCCTCCAGAAGGGTTCCTGGTATGCCTGGCTTTGCCCTCGTTTCTCTCACTAGAGAGCTTGGCCTCTTGATCACCACAACAAAAATTGGCTTTTTCCTAAACCAAGGCCGCCCTTGATATGGCCGCTAACATTGGGGAGCCTTCCTTTATGACAATATTACACCCCAAACTGACAAATGGTTGGTAACTTGAACAAGAGACTAGGATGGCTGTGAGTTAGCCCAATGACGGGATTATTGTAGGTCCACTTCCCAGGGGCCCACCCAATGCAGCCGAAAAGGAGTGCGTGGTGCTGGGAGTGGGTGCAGCCTACATGGCCTAAGACAGGGCTCTCACCCTCCTTTCACCCACCTCGGGGTCCCTTGACGTTGCCCATCGTCGACAGCCTAAAGCCTTCGACCATCGATGTGACTCGTCTCACATCAGTGTTTTGGGGTTGTGAACTTGTCTAAGACCCCCCATAATTAGACATCCAAATTCAAAATTCACATAGTTGGGATTGATCATAAGACGCCTTCTCTAACTAAACAGAGAAGGGGAAGATGCCAGAAGCCAGGACCCTCACCCTTACCCTCACCCCCTACCTTTCCCCACCTGCACAATGTCCCCCGAAGCTTGGCAACTGCAAGATCCTGCTTAGCAACTGCAGATAGACTCAAAGCAGAGTACCATATCTTCTGAAGAATAGCAGGGAGACCATAACTCAAGCAGTGTACCATATTTTCTGAAGAACAGCAGGTAGATCATAATTCAAGGCAGTGTACCGTATAGACCATGACATGTTTCAAGGCACAGGCCAAGAAGATTCTGTACTTTTCCACCACCTGGTCCCTCTTACCCCCTCCCCTTGTAAAACATGCTATAAAAAAGCATTTCATGTTCAAAAAAAAGAAATAAAAAATAATGATAATAAAAAAAATTAAAAAAAAAAGAAAAGCCTGACTGATACACCTAGCAGTTTACTTAATGTTTCTCAGCTTCAAATTTATTTTTGGTAGAGATGAAAATAATAATCCTATCCCACCTGATAGACAGCTAAAGAGGAATGCTTCTAAACATTTTATTCAGTTCTAGAAGGTGATAATGACAGGCCCACTCAGGCCAGTTTTCATCCACCATCTTTACTGCCTTTTTATCTTTACGTAGATAGAAATCTAAGATGACCCATGGTGGCCTGAGTTGGGACATTGCTCCTGGTGAGCTAGCCAAGAACTAATCCCTATCTTAAAAGTTACCAATCCATCCAAAACCATCATCATACCTACTAGAAGATATTTCTTAATCTTGCAAGAAAATCTAATAAACATGATGCTATCCTCAAGGAACTCATCTTTGATGGAGCAGTGAGAATCCTACATAAATATTTATATTGCAATACGATGAATAAATAGTTAAAAGTGCCATCTAGGAAAGAAATCAATGATTCATGTCACTATCCTATTAATCTTTATCCCAGTTCAAAAAGATCAAAGTTCAGAGTGGTCCGGCAGCCTTCTGGTACCCAGAGACTTGGGCTTCAGATGACTGGTTCACAGTCTCAGTGTTTTTAAATTATATGAAACATTGGAGGTCACCTTCCCTGAAAAAAAGTCCTCATCAGGTATTCAACAGTTGGCACCTTAATCCTGGACCTACCAGCTTTCAGGAGACTCTCCCCGCTTTAGTATCCCAGGTTAAGATTGACAGGAAGAAGAACCTATCATGGAATATTTTGAGGGTAGATGTTTTTCTTGTTTATCAAATTATCTTCAAATACTATCAAATTACCTTCAAAATAAACATATACTTATAACCATGGGCTTTTCCACCCATGCTACGTGCTAATGACTCAGCAGAGTCCTTAAGATGCTCTGACAAAGATCTAGAAGTGTCAAAAGGATATCTGTCACGTTGATAACGTGGAAATCCCAGGTATGACCTATATAGGAGAAAGACAAAGGAAGAAACAGGTGTCTCTATTGTAACACTCAATTTGGTGTTTTAGTGTATAAGTAATTGATGCTATATATATTCATAGATACAGTCTCAAAGAGAAAATAAGAGAAAGTGGGGGCATTAATAAAGGCTGCCTTCAGGTAGAACCACAGGTATGACTTTCCTTGGTTCTTACATGTAACACATTATTTATTTTAGGTAATTTTTTTTCAATAAAAAGTAACAATGGTTAAACTTAGTTTTAAAAAAAAAACAACTCCTGGTTAAAATGCCTATTGGATCATTCTATTGAAAATGGTGGCTTAATCACAGTATCAAACAATCAGTATTGTAATTGATCACACTTCAGAGTGTGTGCACATTGAGAAAGTGGTATTTATAGAGAGACTTTAGCATCCATTTTCTATTTTGAATTTTACTCTGAAACATGTTGCAGCCAGAGAGAAGAAAGTTCAAGAAAAAACTCTCTGGACAGAGCTCTGATGAGGACAGATCACTCCTAACTTAGTATGAAACACCAGTGTTGATCACGTGGTCTGGCCAACAGCACTGACTGTACATATTATAGGGTCACTTTCTTTATAGTCATGGTTCTCCAGAGGTGTGTGTGTGTGCTCTGTGTGTGTTCTCTCTCTCTCTCTCTCTCTCTCTCTCTCTCTCTCTCTGTGTGTGTGTGTGTGTGTGTGTGTGTGTGTGTGTGTGTGTGTGTGTTTATCAAAGAATAACTTTCAGTCAGTTCTCACCTTCTGCTTTGCTTTTGAGGCAGGGTCTCTCTTTTTGTTCCTGCCACTGTAGTACATACTCCGGGCTGTCAGTCAATTGTATTGCCTTGGGATCGTACTCAGATGTTCAGGTTTATACAGTTCTCGCTTTTAAGCACTGGCCTATCCTCCTGGCCTGAAAATCTTCATACTTTAAAAAAAAAAACAAACTTTCTTTCCTCACCCTTTGAGTCACCCTATGAGTCACCTTTGAGATATAAGACAAGAAAGAAGCTGACATGCTGGAACAGGCAGGCGCAGAAGATCCTGAGTTCTAAGCCAGCCTGGGCTACATGACAAGACCTAATATAAAACAAACCAGAACAAAAGACAGTGGTAATGACTTCCATGCAGAAAGGCACATTAATAATTTCAAAATAGCATCCAATCACCTTGGCTTTGTAAGTGATGAATGATCCATTTCAGGCCCCAAACCATCTAGGCAAATGTAACAGCTCTAAAGAAAGGGGCCTAAAGGCCAAACAGAGAATGCTGTGCAGTTATTTGCTATTCCCAGCTGAGCCAGAAACAAGAGAGCTTTCCCCCTTTCAAAAAAAAAAAGGACATCATCTTCTGAGGTCAAAGAATTGGGAATTTCAAAGCTCTATTCCTAGAACCAGGAGAAGGTGGGAGGGAAGAAGGGAGGAAGGAACAGAGGGAGGGAGGAAAGTAGACAGGGAGGAAGGGAGAAAGATGAGTACAAGAAATTCAGCACACATTTTTAAGACAGATATTCTGAACACTTCTTTGGATTTAAGCATGCACATTGAATAAAATATGCAAATGCTAAGTTTTCTGTATTATATAAGGAATGTCCAGTATCTTTTTGCAACATAATTAAGTGCTAGTCCTGTAGAAACTCTCATGCTGCAGCAGATTAATTTTTCCTTTTGACTGCCATCTCCTGTCACTAAAAGCAGGTAATGCTTCAGAAACCATTTCCCGTTCCATGTATGGGTACATCTCTCCACTGGGATGATTTCCTCCTTCTCACTTCTTCCCTTGAGTCCCTGATGTGAAAGCCATTAAACAGAGACTCACATGGCCACCTAATGATCTATAAAACTACACCACACACTGAAATGGAGGTAATTTATACACACCAGGAAACTGCGGGCTGGAATAATGTAGCAAAAGGAAGTAGCTGGTATCCAGGCTGTTTGCTTACTCCAGGAAAGATCGAGAGACACAAAACATGTGTTATTGAAACACAACATCCCAGTAGCTGAAGTGAACAAAATGTTCTAGCACTGCTCAACAACCAAAGCATGAACGACACAGACCTTTGTGTGGTTTAAGAGGAATCATGCAAGTGAGCCCAAGGGACGGGCTTTCCTTTAGAAGGCATAGGCAATGACAGAGAATCATTTGTTTTATTCTGTTTGTTTTATTTTCGGTTTGATTTTGGTTTTTTGAGAGGATAATTTTGGTTCTTTCTTTTTGATACTTGATGCAAGCTATACACTAGGAGAAAATATTATAAAAAGACATAAATAACAAATGACTTAAACTTGGCAAACAGTCTGAATAAATATCTCACTAGAAGTGACACCTAAGGATGGGGACTATCACTCTTTGGTGAGTTCTTGCCTAGCATGTGTGCAGCCCTGGGTCGGATTCTCAGACCACACAATGGAGAACTCAGGAAGTAGAAGTATGTGAATTGAAAGATCAAGGTCATCCACAACTGAATAGTGAGTCCTGAGCCAGCCTTGGCTCTAAGTGACTCTGTCTTAGAAAATAGGTGGGAAAAGGCACACAAATGGCAAATACACACATAGAAAGTCAATCAGTATCTGGTTATTAGGGAATTATAAATTAAAGCCATATTGATATGCTTCAGCACACCTGTGTTAAACTTAAAATTCTGACCACACACTCCAAGAAGACGGAGCAACAGGAACACTTTCTTTCTTTCTTTCTTTTTTTTTTTTTTTTTTTTTTGGTTTTTCGAGACAGAGTTTCTCTGTGTAGCTCTGGCTGTCCTGAAACTCACCCTGTAGATCAGGCTGGCCTCAAACTCAGAAATCCACCTGCCTCTGCCTCCCAAGTGCTGGGATTAAAGGTGTGCGTCACCACCGCCCGGCCACAGGAATACTTTCATAGCTGTTAGAGATGTAAATGTGGCAGTCCCTTGGGAAGATAGTGACTTCTAAAAAAACTAATTATTCTCATTTCCCCTGACCCAACAGAAACCTTCCATATATATATATATATATATATAAATTCTGTACTCAGATGTTTATAAAAACCTTTTCATAATTGCCAAAATATGAGTATAATGGAGATATCATTCAGTAGGTGAGTAAACTGGGGTACATCTATACAATGAAATATTACCTAGCCTTCAAAAAGAGGTAGGCTGTCAATTCATGAAAATATGTAAAGAGACTTAAATTCATATTGTTTTATGAATGAAACATACCTGGAGATAGATGTATAACATATGGTCCCAACTATATGATGTCCTGGAAAAAATAAACCACATTGAAGTATTAGAGGCTTGGGGGAAGCAGGCAGGAGGATGAACAGATGTTGATGTTGGAGAGGCCATGCCTGTTAGAAGAGGAATAAGTACATGGAAGTTCTGTGAGATTTCCACTCAATGTTTTAAGAGTAGCTTATCTTAAAAGGATAAATTTAAAAAAAAAATTAAAAGAAAAGGCCACTTTAACACCCATTACTCCCCACCTTTCTTCACTGCCGTTAGAAGATGTAACAGATGATCGTTGCTTAGAGTGAGGCAAAGTCCTATACCAAAGCGTCCTCCCGTGGAAATCTGATGCTTGCTATTTCTTTCCATTCAAAGTAGCTTGATGGGTTTAATGTCCTCATCCATTTCAGGATTTTTAACATAACCATTCTTCTAAATGACATGGTCAATATTGTGCCCTTTGGTATGAAGGTATGGAGCCTGTGTTGTAGTTGTTATGTGAGACAGAGATGACAGTGGTGAGGGAAGACAGAGAAGATGAAAGATGACATCATAGGGGAGGGAGTAGCAGGATGCCCACTGAGGCACCCACTTCAGAATGAGATGACTGCCACTAGGACTTCCATCACGGTGACATCATTAACCTCAGCTCTGGATCTGAGCCTCTTCCACGAAAGAGGATTCCACTTGGCACCCTTCATCTTCAAACACATCTGTTTTCCTCTGGTGGGCATGAGAGACAATGCCCAGAGAAAGAAGCTTTTCAATATGAAAGATCACATGTGCAAGCAAATAAAAACAGATCTGCACGTGTGGTTCGCATGCAACGGGAAATATTTGCATGGCCACATGGTTTCTTGACTTCTATTTTTGTTTCGTTGTATTACTTTTGCTTTTACTAGTAAAGTATTGAAGAAAATTATACAAATAAGGGAAAGGTCTACTTACCATGGAGGTTCATGTTCTTGTGATGACTTCTGTGTTCTGTATACTTACTGGGAGGGCTTACATCCAGAATGTAGTGCTATCCTGGCAAATAATCACGAGTTCTTAGTGTGCTCTCTCATCTGAACATAAACGTGTGATGAAACAGACTACCTTTAGCCTCACGCTCACTAAGTTTCTCTTCACATACACCAATGTCCTCATCTGGCACTGGGTGTGTGCTATCAGCACAGGACTTTGTCACCATCATCAGGTCATCCCTAGGATCTCTAGGTGGATGTGGGAACTCTTGTATATTTTCAAAGAAGTGGCTACAGTTCCCTAGGCTACACTTTCCACTGGTTCTGAAAGAATACAAAGGAGGTCACCTCCACATCCAATCTCCTATCTTACTTGACATGGCAAGCATGCTGGAATATGAGTGAAATATCAAATCATGTGATGGATGCATTATTGACGGATGCTAGGTTTCACTAGCCTGTGCCTTTGCTCTCTGCTTCCTGAAGGTAGATATCTCTCAGGTCTGCCCAGAAGGCCTTCCTAGGACACATGTGGAATTATGCTAGGATCAGCCAGGCTCTCCTGCCCCTTACTGCCTTCTTTCTCACAGTGCGCTGATTGCGCTCACCACTTTTGTTCACTGTTTAGGAGAACCCCAGGAGGCTTTGTAACAGGTAACCTGCATCCCACAAAGCCATGGTTGAATCAATGGTCTCTTTCCAAAGCAGACATGCACAGCTTCACCAAGCGGCTGCTGTGAGCATTTTATATTCTGAAGTCTCATCTCAGGTTTTCCACAGGCATGAATGGGAAAATAATGAGGAAGAAATATAGTCTAATGTGGGGAGGTTTGTATCAGAACAAGGGTAGTCAGAATGAGAGCCTGTGACACTAGCCTCAGAGGGCTTGTCTGTAGGGGGCAGCCAGCATGCTCCCTTTCAAGGGTAAAGATGGGAGCGGTGCGCTGTTGAACAGAGAAGAGAGCGTTGAGTAGAATAGAAGCTTGTACATTTTAAAAGACCAATTCAAACAAGGTCTGATAGGCGATTGGAGAGCCGCGTGATCCAGGTAGCAGAGGAGAAAGGCCCTCAGCCTCCTTGCTCCCTTTTGAGTTTGCTTTTATCGGCAAGATACGATTTCTTCTCTGCAAACACTTCGGCACTGAAATCACGTTTTTCATTTTCATTGGCCGTGGGGATCAACATCTTTGATCTTCAACTTACTGAAGCAGCTACCTAGTGTTCTACTTCAAAGCATGCTTTTCTGACTTAAGGGCATTTTAATAAAGAGTTCTCCAAGACCCCATTGCCTATCATCTGGAATAGTAAGGAGCTGAGTGGCTCATCAGGTCATACAATCACACGGAAACTTTTATAAGGGATTTATAAGAAAAAAAAAGCCCACCAGAAGAGGTAGAGAATAGCTTTCTCACCGTTTCTCTTGGCTTTGTCAGGTGCACTCCCGTAAGCCTTGTTCATTGTCCCTCTGCTCACATTCCAGCTGCTGCTTAGAAATCAGTTACACCATCAGACTAGGATAAAGAGAAGCCTTCCATCCTTAAGGACACATCAGTCGTATGGTGTGGGAAGAACTTCCAGTCCTCTTTTATATCATATGGGAAATGGTCACATCCAGCAGAGGTTATTTAAGAATGGCTCTCTTCTATTAGGGAAGACAGGTTTTGTGAATTGGGACCTCTGCAAGAAATGGAAGATTGTTTTTCCTGAATAAAGATGTTCCATTGGGTGTGGAAGAAGGAAGATAATACACAGAAACCACCACACCAACCTGCTCAGAGAGAGCAAAGGTTCAGAGACTCCTAAAAGAAGAAAGAGAGGCTGTGAAGTCACTAGAGACATTCATGGTGGTCAGTAACCAAATCTAAGTTGTGAAGCATTGAAGCCAACTTTCAAATATTGCCAATAAATCAACATTTAAAATACATAACAAGAAAGGTTTTAGGGGTTCATATTAGTGGCTCAGTATTTGGCCTAAAGTTTGTTTGGTTTCATTGTTGGATTGTTTTTGAGAAAGGGTAGCCTTGAACTCATTAAGTAAACCAAGCTGGCCTCAAACTCAGAAAGATACCCTGCTAAGAATAAAGGTGTCAATACATCTGTTGGCCTAAAGTTAAAATGTAAGCATTCAGAGAAATTGGCGAATAGCTGCTTTCTGCAGCAAAAGCCAGGAACCAAACAGCAGAGATAAGACTTGAAGCAGTAGTCTTCTGGCACTGCACTTCACTACGTGTTAAATGGGTACCTTCTACTCCTCTTTCTCTACAGGCTTTCCCACACCTATCTTACCCACCCTCCTCCTTCTGCACTATTTGAAAATAAACTTAAGACACTGTGACATTCCAGCCAAAACATTGTCTTTTCAGAAAATGACTTTATTTTCCCTAGTCACCATCTCAGAATCATGTAGGCAAGAATTGATCTGCATACTATATAACCCATATTTAATATTCTACAGTTCCCCAAAATATCATTTTTCTAAGTTTCTTGTTAAATCTGAATCTACTCAAGAGTAACTCGTTTTGTTTAACTGTCCTACCCCTTTGGTATCTCTTCTAGTTTGTAGTCTTGTACTTGGTGTTATTTTTTTCTTTCATGTCATTAATTTTTTTAAATCAATTAATTTTTTAATTTATATTTTGGATTTTCAAGACCAGGTCTCTGACTAATAGCCCTGGCTAACCTGGAACTCACTCTGTAGACCACACTGGCCTTGAATTTATAGAGATTCACCTGCCTCTACTTCCTGAGTGTGGGATTAAAGACATCCCCCATCACTGCCTGGCCTCCCCCCACACACACACTTTTTGGTTCTTAAATGTTACCGATTTGGTTACCACTCTCATCAGCACATAAGGACAATTTGATTTACTTTGATCCATGCTATTTGTCTCTTTTTTTTTTTTTGGTTAGATATAGTGTCTGGGATGCTGCTCTAGCCTCAGAGAATCTCCTACCCCAATCTCTTTCTCTCTCAATTTATATTTTGGAGGTCGTTGATGCAGGGTTTTGTGAATATAACTTGTCCTCAAATGTATGTATGTATGTATGTATGTATGTATGTATGTATGTATTCATTCATTCATTCATCCATTCATTCATTCATTTGGTTGACTTTTTGAGACAGTGTTTCTCTGTATTGTTCTAGCTGTCCTTAAACTTGCTCTGTAGACCAGGCTGGCCACAAACTCAGTGATCCACTTACCTCTGCCTCTCGAGTGCTGAGATTAAAGGTGTACACCACCACCACTCAGGATTTTTTTTTAATTTTATGTGTATGGATGCTTTGTATGCAAGTATATAGGTAAGCCTGGTGCCCTCAGAGGCCATAGGATGGCATTGGATCCCATAAGGACTTCAGTTATAGATGGTAGTGAACTCTGAACGCTGAGAACCATACCTGAGTCCTCTGAAAAAGTAGCCAGTGCCCTTAACTTCTGAGGGGATCTCTCCAGCTCCTATTGATGCTTTAGAAAATTCCAGAACAATAGTTTGAAGAATGTCTCACAACCTGAAGTCATCCACTTATTTCTATAGGTTCATATTGAAATTTATGTTTTTAAGAATGGCTCTATGTTGTTAAGTTAATGTTCTTGCCATTGCTTTACATTGTCAATACAAGAACCACAGCTCCATCTCTTATATCCTTAAAGGGAACCAGAGGTAGTTTATTCTGGAGCCTTTCTGAGTGGCCATGACCCCAGAACACAGATTTAGGTAACCTCAAATCCTATGTTCCAACATAGCACAGAATCACGACATTTTATAGTTTTATAGGACAAATAAATTCACATATTGAGGCAGATTTACAATACATGAGTGGGTATGTCTCAACGGTGGCTACAAGATGGGGAAAGTTCCCCTATAGGCCTCAGATGCTATCTGATGACATCCTCAAGTTGTTAGGTTGGTGGAAACTAGTGGTCTCTTACGCTAATAGATTTCAAAAGGTTTTCATCTGTTGGGACAGGATGTTAGCTCTGGGCAAACAATGGTTGTCCCAGGAGCTAAAGCTAGCAGAGATGCGGTGATTAGCCTTCAGACCAGCAGCATTCCAACTTTTCCACAGTGCTGCAGGCCTAGTCATCAATCAGTGTCTGCACACACAGCTTCCATCAGGAGTTCACAGTATCCATAATGTCCATTTAGCCCATTATCATTAGTGAGGCTACATCTGTACTTGTAGTTAGGCTAATGTCTGAGACTCTTCCCTTAGAAAGGAGCCTTTGGTCCCTTTGTAGTTTAACAAATAATCTGAAGCATAAAACACTGCAAGCATGGAGGCTCCTTCCCTTCTTGCTGTAGACAGAATAATAGACTCTTCCTAGCCTAGCCCTAGACCTTAATAATACATTAGGTGTGAGGATGGTTTAGTTTAGAATCCATTTTTGTTTTAAAAGAAAAAGACTATGAGCTGTAGGTGGTGGCTTATCTCGTCTGTGGACCTAGCACTGGAAAGGCTGAGGCAGGAGCCTTGACATGAGTACAATCCCAGCTGGGTGACATAGAAACTCTAAGTTAGCCTGTGCTACAGAGAGAGATTGTGTCTCAGAAGAAAAGGAAGTTCTGAAATCCTTTTTTACTTTCATGCCTCACTCCAGTGGCTTTTGACTTTCTCAGTACATTGGAAACATCTTGGAAACTTTAAAAAATGGCTGAGGCTCTTAGGGGATGGGGAGATGACTCAGCTGGTAAAGTGCTTGCCAGGAAAGCAAGAGAACCTGAGTCTCCATATTGCTCTAAAGGAGGGATGTGGGGAGGGCATCTTTCTTCCTGGAAATAAGAAGTGTTTTTTCTCTTCTTTCTCATGTTAGACTCTCATATGCTCTGGTTTTCCACACACTTTCTGAACCTTTCCTTCTCTGGAGCTATTTGGACCTTGCAATACTATGCTCATTGATGGTGAACAGTCTTCTCTGGTCCTCATTAATGCTGTAAATATGAGATCTGAACATCTTTATTTACTGCCCTTGCTGTTTGAAAAAACATTTAAAAATAAATCAAAATAGCTCAGAACTTTCATGTGCATGTGTACATGTGCACATATGTGTTCATATGTGAAAGCGCATGTGTACATATGTAGACATGGAAGACAAAGTTCCACCTCAGCTGCTATTCCTCAGATGCCCTGTTCCATGCTTTTATGTATGGTATTCATGAAGTAGGCTATACTAGCTAACTAGTGATCTCAAGGATTTGTCCATCTCTGCCTTCCCAGTGCTGGGATTAAAAAGGTGTTCCACCTCTCCATGCCTAGCTCCTTTCCTGTGTGTGGGATTAAATGCAGGTCCCCATGCTTGCAAAGCAAACACTTTACAAGCTGCACCATTACCTCAGGCCCAGAATTTTCTTATGTTCTCCAAAGTTGTCGTTCTAACTATTTTCTTCATAAGGCTAATAATGACTTACATCCACTCTGCATCGTTGTTTTCCTCAGAGCACTGCTACAGACAGTCTCTTAGCTGTCCAGGGAGTCTTTAAAATATAAGTATAATTTCAAATGAAAAAAAAATGAAGGTAGAAAACGATTGGATGAATTTGTCAATGTCACATTCCTCTCTAGAACATAACAATTCAAATTCAGATCCCAATGTCGAATTTATCATTCTTTGTATAGAACATTTTATAGCACACTTCTGTCATCTTCATAGAATAACAAGTGATGGAGTATTTCTTGAAACAGTTTCCCAAAGTGCTAACAAATCCCCCCAAATAAAGTAGTGTTTCCCAGATAAAGTATTGAAAAGAAAGGCGCCCTCCCTCTCTCTCTCTCTCTCTCTCTCTCTCTCTCTCTCTCTCTCTCTCTGTCTGTCTTTCTTCCCTCCTTCCATCTCCCTCTCTCTCCTGTCTCCCTCTTTTCCTTTCTACTCCCATCACCTTTCTCTCTCACTCCCCCTTTCATTTTTTTCTGGAATACACGTGGTTTTACACACACACACACACACACACACACACTCACACGAACTATAGCTACTCCCTGAGAACAGGGCAGAGACTGAGCTGTGAACTGCAATCATAAGGGTCAGTGGCATCTCCCACCAATGATGGCTTCTCATACTACTTAAACTTGTGAGCAGGATGTTGCAGACATGATGATATACACCATCGAATGCCACTAAGAACCACTGCCCATAGTGTGCAAAACCACAACAAACTACAGTAGTCTGTGGGGAGTTGTAAGGTGCTCTGACTCATGAGTTTGATATTTGCAAAATAAAACTGATGTTAAATGTTTCAATCTTTAGAAGATGGAGAAGTAAAAAACATAGCTAAAACCATGAAATTAAGGTTACTAAATCCTATATTCCAGACATGCTGGGTAGTTTCTTTATTAACTTGATCTGGGAAGAGAGAATTTCAACTGAGAAAAATCCCTTCATCATATTGACCTAACATAACTTGTGGGATATTTTCTTGATTAATGACTAAATTGGGAGGGCCCAGCTCCCTGTAAGCAATGCCATCCCTGGGCTGGTGGTCTTGAGATATATCAGAAAATAGGCTGAGACATGAGGAGCAAACCAGTAAGCCGTATTCCTTTACGGCTTCTGGATCAATTCCTGCCTAGAGTCCCTGCCCTAACTGCCCTGAATAGCAGATTGTGACATGAATGCATAAGCCAAATAAACCCTTTCATTCTTAAGTTGTTTTTGGACAGAATATCACACCTAACTATAGAAAGTAAACTATCACTCTAGGTCTGATTACTAGGTAAAATAATTACTCTCATTTAAATAAATAATAAATTTCTTGGACATTGGGAAATGTAATATTTTGTAACTTTAATACATAGTTGGACTAAAGACTGCATTAAATACACAGATTTTTAAATAACTACCCACAGAATAATTATTTAGCTAATATCAGCTTTCATGAGTGCCCAAGCACTGACCTATGGATGTCTCTAGCACTCATCTTTACATTTGTAATAATTGATAAAGAGTATGATTAAAAATTAGAGAGCAAATATCAAATTTATAGCTCACTCAATGCTTCTAGAAGCTACTCTGACTTGGAGAAGCCAACTAGAAAATAGCACATACATAAGATGTATATGTTGATACAGAGAACTTCGGATGTAGTTTTATGGAAAAACATTTCAGATACTAGTTGCCCCTAAGAAGTGCCCCAAAGGCTTGTGCATGTTAAAGAACATGTTGTCTTTGTAGTTTATGCAGCTGGAGACTGAACTTATCAAAAGAGATCTTGGCATGACTTGTTCTGCATAGTGACTTTAGGAGACATGTTGGCAAATAAGATTGTGTCTGGAGAAAACTAGAGTGTGCAAACCGTGGCAACTAGGGACCATTGAAGGATGTGAATCATTTGGTTGCTAGAAGAAAAACATGAAACACAGTACAAATGCTTCCAACATTTCAAGTTATGGATGCTAGAAACCAACTTAGGTCATGCTTTGCTACTCCAGAGAAAAGTGGGAGGCCAGAAAAGTGAGATTTATGTTAGGTCCATTTAATGAAATTTCAGCAGTGACAACTTTTTCCAAATGAAATACAGTCACATGACACTCAAGGACAAGCATACATTCTTAGAATATATTGTTATGTGACCTCATCGTTCGGTGATCATCACAAACAATCTACTCAAAGTAATATGGTGACATCATCACTAGGTTGGTGTGGCCCAACAGGACTACTGTTCTATGTGTTCTGTTGTTAAGTGAAACCCCAGTATGCATTGGAAGACTGTACTTCTAATACTGTAACTCCTGACTGACCACCATCCCCATTTCTACCCCTTATGTTTCTACACTTCAAATGCCTGTGTCCCTACCTCATGCACATCCACACTTAAAACTCCTAATCAGAGTTCAAAAATCACTTACCAATCCATAGACCCCACTCTGTAAATCAGCAGTTCATACATGTATATTTTTAAATTGCTAAATGGTCCTTCAACCAATACATTGGTTATATTGTCAGATACCAAGACAGAACCATAGCTTCCCATGTCTTTCCACAGTAGAGCTTATATCTCATAGGAGAGATGATTATCAACAAACCACATGAATGAGTCACATAACACAATTATACAGCCAGTCAAGCAACTGAAGAAGGAATATAGTGAGAGTAGAGGTGGGAGTGACTTAGCCTAGGAGCTTCCCTGGATAAAGGGCACTTAGCTAAAAGTGAGTGGAAGAGTGAATCTACTAGTTAACCGTGGCAGAACTATACCACGTACAAAGTCCTATGGCAGAAATGAGACTGGATGTTGGAAGAATTGAAAGAAGCATAGCTGAGTCAGGAAAGAGAGTTAAGAGACTGAGGAATGGGTTGAGGATGGAGATGTAGGTAGGCAAGGACTGACTGGTGTAAGATAATGAATCATACATAGAGGGTTTTGGCATTGAACCTAAGAGGAAATGAAAACCAGCACTGGGTGCATATTGTGTATGTATGAATGGAATTTGGATCCTAAGAGTTATAATTTGTAAAAATGAGTCTAGCACTCTTGTAGAAAAAGGTCTGTTGGTTGAGCAGAACAAACATTAGCTATGATAGCATCACAGACAAGCGCTCTATGGAACTAAAGAGACCAATGGACTAAGGAACATGTATGACATACAGAAAACAGGACTTAGAGATCCTTTTCACAGGGAGTGTTCCCAGACACAATTTTTGGGTTTAGGGCCTATGAGACTGAATAAGTAGCAACATGATTTATTGGGACAATACCCCTGCAGCAGGGTATACTCGTTTATTCTTGAATATGTTGAGGTTTTGAGCTGGTTATGATATTGATATATATTTACTGGATAAGCCATTACATGAAGTCCAGAGGTCATGGTGAGGCAAGCCATGAGTTAAAAATGACCATAGAAAGAATACTTAGGTAGCCTTCAGAGTAGGTGCAGCAATCAGGGTGTATATGCTGTTAAATATTAGGGCTATGGCCATCTATATTGCTGGTTCCATCTGTTAATGAAATTAACCACAATTTTAAATAGTGAAGATAAAGCCAACGGTCCGTGGAGGTGTAGCTAGCCTGCTTGGCCAAGTCAGCACTGCACAGCTCTGATTCTTCGGATAATGAGATAGTGTGTACACTCTCATGGGAACTGAAACGACTTCAAAGAAATCCTCACCCATCTCTCTTCGTTCCTGCACGAAGAAAAGGCAGGCCATGCCAAGGGAGTGAACGGTGTATATAAGGTGAGAAAGCAGTCCAATTAAATTGCAGGGGGATGGTAGAAGAGAGCAGGGAAGAAAACCTGCACAGTCTTTGATAAACAAGGGAGTCTGAAACAGGTTAAAAAACACAAGAAGAATGAAGGCCGGCACTGGCTTTCCTTTCTGACCATTTCCCTGTATGTTATTTAACAGTCAGTCATACACACTGCATGATGAAATGTGTTTCAGCTCACATCATATGAGATTCAAAGTTTCACTGGGAAATAAATAGACGCCGCTAAATTAGAAGATACATCTCTAGAAAGCAAAAGTATTTCTGAGGGAAATAATTCTTGAAGTTTCCTGGGCAGTTGACAGCAGAGAAGAACACGGTCTTCTGGGACAGTTAATGCTTTACAGAGACTGGCCAGATGCTAACTGGACTCCAGTGGCTCCATCAGGAAAAAGGAGACTTCTTAACAGTAGACTGCAGGAAATTTGAAAACTACTCTGAATAATCCTTCCTAAGCCATTATTTTCCTACATTTGCTTTTTTCTTTTTGTACATAAATTTTGCATATTTGTTTTCATTAATTTTGTTCTGTGCATATACGCCCTTTGTGCATACATGTGTCAAATTAAGACTGAAAGCAGCACATACGAATGGCATGTGCGTATGGTAGAACTGGGTAGGTTCGAGTCTTCTGCACACACAAGGCAGAGCTGGTGCCATTTCAGGGACTGTGCAGAGCCTTACTGTTGCTCATGTCTATGGGAAAGAATGCTGGGCATCTGAAGGTAGAGAGCAGGCAAAGCCACCAGGAGATAGAAATATATGCCCCTCTTCTCCCCCAAGTAGTTCAAAACAGGGCAGTTAACTCCACCAGTGCACCACGGCACATATCTACTCTTCAGTCTAGACTTGTGTCTTAGTTCTCACACCCTGGGTCTCCTCCACGATCCATTCTTGCCCTGCCCTGGGGCAGCAAAGGAGCCCCTTGCGGTGTTCTCACTAATTATCTCTGATGTGTGGTTGGCACCTTATTTGCGAAGCTCTGTCTATAGTCTGTACTAGGTTGGCCTCTCCCCTTGGGAGATAAGAAAATGTGTGTCTTTGAATCAAAAGATCTGAAAATACAGTCAAGATGTACTCCTGTGATCCCTTAATGTAGTTTAAGCCAGGGCCCCTTTATTGTCTCTCAAACACCATTTCCCAAATGCACTGCAGTGTCAGCCTTTCTTCAAAGTGCCCGTACAGAGAGCAGTGACGTCTCCAGCTGGAAGCAGACATGAAGGACAGACTCAAGCCTGCTGCTCATCACTCAGCAGAGGAGGCCTTGTTTCTCCATGGAGACTAGGGATGAGAGCAGAATGTCTCTGAATTTCAAAGGCTTCCGAGGCTTGTTTCCTGAAGACAGCAGCATGTGAGTTTGCTTCTGGCACACCACTGTTCACACCAATGACATCACTTATATGCAAAATTAAGCAAAATTGCTCTCACAGGGCAAGTTCTCTTGCTTGAGGGAGATTTATCGATTTGAGCATTCATTTCTTTCTTCCTTCTTGTCTTTGGTATCCTCCTTATTCTAAGCCTTTTAAAGTGTGAAAACAGTTCTTAACTCAGTCACCATATGGAGGGGGGTCAGGGATCAAAAGAATCTGTGTCTTAGATAATCTCAAATGATAACTATAACTTTCTCTTGGCTTTTAATTTCACATAGAGGAACAAGGAAAACCCTATGTGGCACAATGTTCCTTACTTTTCTGTTTCTGGGATAAAATACCAAGACAAAGGCAACATACAGAAAGAGTTTATTTGGGCCAACAGTTCCAGAGGGATGAGAGTTCATCATGGCAGAGTGGCACTGTAGCAAACAGTAGGCATAAAAGCCAGAGTAGAAAGGTAAGAGATCAGATCTCAACCATAAGCATGTAGCAGAGAGAGCAAACTAGATGTTGGGTGAAGCTATATACTTTCAAAACTTTTCCCCTCGCATCCGCAAAGCTACCTCCTAAATCTCTCCAAGCAGCACCACCAACTGGGGACCAGGAATTTAGATGCTCAAGCTTATGGGGAATTGTTTTCATTCAAACCACCACATGTGCTTTATACTCTGTAATCTTCTCCTGTGTGTTGGAGAATCTTTGATCTGTAACCTGGATTTTGCAATGCTCCTTTTTCTTCTTTGCTGGGGAAAGTTGGTCCAACCTAAGGGTTGATTTGGGAAGAATAGCCACGCCTGCCTCAGTTCGTCTTCCTTCTTTTGTGCAGAAGCTGAACATTTCACAGTAATTATGGAGCACTTTTGTATATTTAACACTGTTCTAGGCTCTAGAATTATCCCAGTAAACGTTCTCTTACACCCTAATAGGATAGCCAAAAGTTAAACATAATAACAAATTAAATGTAAGTGATTTTAGAATGATAAATGTTGAAAATGAACTGAATCAGAAGAAGTATAAAAAGTTATGAAGAAAAAGCTAAAATTTTAGAAAGGATGCATAGAAAAGATTTCATTAAGAGAAATGGATTGCTATCTGGGGAAAGATCGTTCCAGATAAGTACTTCTGTAATCTTTCGAAGTCCTCCTTATAGCCTGGATGTCTATCTCCACAGATTTTATAGCACCATTTGATAGTATTGGGTGGTGGATCTCTGTGAAGGCAGATCTCTCCTGAGTAGATTAGTGTCCTTTTGAGAAGCCTCAGAGTTCCATCTTTTTCAGTCTCCCATGTGAAGACACAGCAAGAAAGGTACTACTTGTGAACCAGAAACCTCTCCCTCACTGGATCTATCAGTGCCTGGATTCCCAGCTTTTCAACCTTCTGAACTGCCCCTCCCATCCCAAACAACAACAACAACAATGACCATGTCTGTTGCTTCTAAGCTATCCCATTTATTGAGTTTTGTTAAGGTTGCCCAAACAACTGTAGCAGGGCTTAGTTTGAAGAACAGCAAGCAAACCTGGATGACTAGAAATTTAACATAATTTAGCAGTTTTTGTTTCTAAACAAAACTCACTTGATCTGTATAGGAGGAGCTAAGGTGGGAGAGTAAGAAGAGAAAAAGGAAGAGGAGGAGCTAGAGAGCGCAGAGATGTCCGAGTGGTGAGAGCCACGCAGGTATTGAGAGCACTCGCAGGTAACAACTTTTATTTAGGTTAGCTAATTGGGAAACAACTCTCTTTGTATGGGTATGCTGTTATTGAGCTTTACCAAACATATAAAGCCTTTGATTAATCTTCAAGCATTAGAGTCTTATTTTTCTACCAGGCCTGCGTGGATGGCGGGATGGTCTGGGGACTGCCCAGCCTTGCAGAGACACCGTGGAAGATTGGCAAAGCCGTCTCCCACGCTGGTGTCTCTTGGGTGGCAGGGCTGGTGTTTCTGGCTGGCTGTTTCTAGCTATGGTGTGTGCATGTGGCCTCTGGCCATGGAACATGGCGGCTGAGCTAGGCAGAGCCACCGCAGCTTAAATAGTTGGCTTGACCAGTGGCCGATTTTTAAATAATTACCGCAACAGATCTGATTGATGGTGGTGATAGTGGTGAAAAGTAGCGTTAAAAGTTTTGGTTGTCTGAGGAAAGATGACAGTCCTAGCACTGAAGTGGGCAAAGAGTCAAAGATTCTGAAAGCATTTCAACTGAAGCTGATAAAGTCAGACTGGATCCAGCATGAAGGAAAGCACTATGAACAACTACAAAGATCTTAACCCAAGCAACTGAAGAATGATTCACGTGAGCGGACGTGAGAAGCAGTAAACAAAGAACTATTTTTGGGTGGACCTGAAAGGTAAAGTTTAGGGTTTCTGTTTTAGAAATGGTGGGTTTGAGGGGCTGGAGAGGAGGCTTGGCAGTTAAGATCACTATTGTTCTTGCAGAGGACCTGAGTTCAATTCTCAAACATGATAGCCCATAACCATCTGAATTTGAGGGTCCAGAGGGTCCAACTCCCTCTTCTGACCTCTTCAGTGTCCCTTTTTTTTTTTTTTTTTCTAAAATAGTTCAAGGGCTATGCTATGTATCAAGGTTCTCCTGGGTCTTACTAAGAGAAAGGGGGAAATTTACACAATATACTTGGTTTAGAGCAGCAGTTCTCAACCCATGTGGATCACAACCGCTTTAGAGGCTTAAATGACCCTTTCACAGAGGTTGCCTAAGATCATGAGAAGACACGGACATTTACATTATAATTCATAATGGTAGCAAAATTACAGTTATGAAATATCAACAAAAAATAATTTTATGATTAGTCAGTACAATGTGAGGAGTGGTATTAAGGAGTCACAGCACTAGGAAGGCTGAGAACTGCTGGCTTAGCGAATTTAAAATGTCTGCAATTTTTTTTCTTAAAACCAAGAATGAGTGTTTAAATGCACAATAAAAAGCTTTTTATTATAGAAGATGTCAAACACACGAAAGTAGGTGGAAGGGTCTAACGAGCCTTTGTGCTCTCATTGTTTGCCCTCTGAACTTTCCAGCACTCTTGTATTCATGTTTTATTTGCCCTTCACTGTTTGATGAATCTATCCTGTCTTTGCTTTTCTTTAAACAATATTCAGAAACAAATTCCAAACATCATATAATTTCACCTATAAATATAGACATATAGAAAGAGATTTGTAGGCTTTGCTCTTAAAATTTAAACAAATTTACTAACAAATGACATGTGAGCTGTAGATGCAGGAATATGCACAATATTCTATAATTATTCTTTTAAAGTTAAAATACAATTATATCATTTCCTTCCACATTCTTCTCCCTCTATCCCTCCCCACTTACCAAATTCATGGCTTCCTCTTCTTTACCCATCATTGTTACACATGCATAGAAATGAATAAATATATAGCTTGTTGGGTCTGCTCAGTGTTGCCTTGATGTGTGTTTCTAGGACTGACCTCTTGGTACTGGATAACCAACCAGGCATTCTTCCTCGGGGAAGGCTAAGCCTCCCTCTCTCAGCAGTTGCTGATTGCTTAGAGCTCTTCATCTAAAGGTGGGGCCTTATGAGATTTCCCCACGTATGTCAGGATGTCAACCCCATGTATGTCAGGATGTCAACTCTTGTTGAAACGTTTCTGGTCTTGTTTAGGCAGTCATGTTGTTGAGACTCCATCTGTATAGTGTCCCTGTCATAACTAGAAGGCACAATCTCACAGCCAACTCCCTCATGCTCTGAGGATCTTCCATCCCCATTTCTGCTCATTTCCTGAGCCTCTTCAGGAGTTGTTTTGGAGATGTATCACTTGGGGCTGGACTCCACGTACTCAATTGTTCTGTTTACTAGTTGTGGCTTTTTATAGTTTTTTTTTTCTACTGCAAAAAAAAGCTTGTTTGGTGAGGTGAGGAATCTGCATTTATGTGTCAAGGGGATTTTATCACAGCAACAGGAAAAGTACCTAATACAGGTGGCATGAACTAATGCCAAATCCTCCCAAGAATGCTGTACCTCATCAGTTGTTATTGGATTTTTCTTTAGGACCACCAGCTCCCAAGGAACTACACAGAAACTCATATTTATTATAAATGCCTAGGCCTTATAACTAGGCTTGTTCCCAACTAGCTCATATGTTATTAGCCCATTTATTCTATCCTAATCTAAGTTCTGCCTCGTGGCTCATTAGTTACCTCTCCTTCTTAGTTCCTGGCCTGCTTCTTCCTCCAGGTCTCCCAGCCTGGCTAATCTACCAGCCTCCAGTTCCCATCTGAGACCCTCTCATTTAGCCTGGAAGTCCTGCCTTAACTCTCCAGCCCGGCTACTGGCCATTTAGCTCTTTATTTGACCAATCAGAAGGTGAGAGTGAGAATACAAACTACTAAAGCAGGATAAGCTTCACATTACCAATGTCCGGCCTGTAATCAGATTTCCGTAGGTTCAGAAATCAGCATTTGTATAATTCAGAGATGAGCTTTACACCGTGAATAAAAACAAAAACATCACTCCAACAATCAGTCAGGTGAACTTATGACCACCCTGCAACTGAGAAAATGAAAACTGATCTCCCACTGGAGCAAAGTATCACCTAGCAGTAGAGTGCTAGGGGCTTCCTTCAGAAGAAAAAGCAAGAGATAAAAGCAGGCTTGACAGCCAGGAAGGAGGAGGATGCAGTCCCTGCTATAGGAACAAACACAGAAGCGGGGGTTGGAGGACAGCTCTTGGGAGGAGGGTCTTGACTCAGAAGGGTTCCTCTTCCTAATTTGATTCATTCTCTAAAAGTAACAGTGATAAGAAAGAAATCAGCCGTGATAAGGAAAGACTGTAAAGATATAAAAATTCTATTTCAAATTTTAAGAAGTAACTTCCATAGTGAATAGGAGTAAGAGATTTAGAGGGTGGTGTCCTGTTCAGCAAAAAAGAAAAGGAAAATCTGATGTGGATACTCAGGGAGGAATAAAAAGTAATAGTATAACTAAAGAAAACTTGACAGACCTTAAGAAGAGATCAAAGGGGGTTATGTGCGTGCGTGTGCGTGTGCGTGTGCGTGTGCGTGTGCGTGTGCGTGTGCGTGTGCGTGTGCGTGTGCGTGTGTGTGTGTGCATGTGTACATATTGTGTGTAGGCTGTTGGTCAGGTTAGTTCTCTGCCTTATTTCCTTGAGACAAGGTCTCTCACTAAACCTGCAGTTTACCGCACATTGGCTGGGTTGATGGGTAGACGTTTCAGTACTCTTCCTCCCTCCATCTCCATCCCCACCCACATCCTCAGTCCCCTAGTGCAGGGATTAGAGGTGCACATGGCCATGGCCACACCCAAGATTTTATGTGCATTCTACACATCTGAACTCAGGTCCTCATAACTTCATAGCAAGTGCTATTACTCTCTGAGGTATCTCTCAATCCCTACAGTCTTCCTAAATCACAGACACACACATACAAAACACACACACAACACACAACACACAACACACAACACACAACACACACACACAGGATGTGTACATGTCAGGCAAACACTAGCACTGTCATATGCCCAGCTCCACTTTTCTATATTAAAGTATAATAATACTTGGAATGATAGAAATAAAATAATTATTTAAAGAACTTACTTAAAGAATCTAAGTAAATAACTTTCCTCAGACTCTCAGTGCCTATACTATCTCTGAATATTTTTTTAGTTACTTAAGCTGGGTGGTGTGTGTGTGTGTGTGTGTTCACGTGTGCGCATGCATTGGGTGAGGGGTACAGCAGAGAAAGAATGTAGAGCCTAAGCTTGTTAAGCATCCTCAGCCCCAAGATGTTACCTTTAAAATGTGATATTTGTTTTTATGTTCAGTAAATATTTAAGGTCACAAATAAATATGCCCAGTCATAATCGCATCCATCCTCAAGAGACAACTGCCGGTAGCATTGTATTTTGCATGTAGTCCCATATGCCTTCCCTGTAATTAAGATCCCAGAACATATAGTTCATTATGCTTTGCTTTTACCACTTACAGGAATGTTCTGACAGCTTCCTAAATTAGTCTCAGCATAGACCTCCCCACCAGCTTCAAATCCAACTTCCTCCCTGGCAACCCCATTGGGAAACAAAGATGAAAATGTCTAACCAAAAGACTTGATCTAAATAGAGAGCCCTTCTCTCTTCTTTCCCCTCTAAAGTTAGCATCACACACACACACACACACACACACACACACACACTTTTTTGTTAAGCCTCAATATGAATATTATTCCTTTTTCACTCTCATTCCTTGCCCATTAAAATGATCAGAAATCCCTACCTAACCCAAAATATATCTTAGATGTCCAGCTGTACTAACTACTCTAGTGTGGCTATGAACAGAAACAACTGGAGAGCAAAGACTGTGTTGAACACATGGTTTGAAAGGCTCAGTCATTCATGGTGGGTAAGCTGTGGCAGAGCAGTTCAGTGTGTGGCAACAGGGATATGTGGCAGAGGCTGCTCACATCAGGATGGACCATATTGTACACAGAAGAGCAGAAACCAAAATTTACATAGCATCTCCAAAGGCCTGCCCCACCCAGTAAGGCCCCACTTCTTAAGATCACATTGCCTCCCCAAATATACCACTACCTGGAGAGCAAGTGTTGCAACCCTGAACCTGTGAAGGATCTAGATTCAAATTATGATATGACTGGCATGTAGAAACAGACTCAGTTTCTAGAACTCATGTTTCTTTCTTACCTGGACTACTAGATATTTCAGGGTCCATTCTATAATTGCTATGCCTGTTTTCTGTGGATTTTTCTCCTCAAAAAAGACATCGCTTTGGTACTCTCGTGAGCCACACTACTCTCAAATATCTTTTAAGGCATTTGCATGAAAAGTATGGACAATAGAAAACAAATCGCAATGACTTCCAACCAAAGCCCTGCAAAACCATTCATGCCATGAATCCAATCCCCAGTCCAGTGAAGTTGCTTCAGTGCTGTGATCTTCCACGGACTTAACAGCAGTGTGAAGCTCTAGTCTAGTTCTTTCTAGACTGTTCGCACATGCCGTCACCCTTGACCGAACAGCTCTCCCTGCCCCTCATTGTCACCCTGAATCACTTTACTGACTTCACTTTATTTGAGCCATCATCATCATGAGCTTTTTGGACCATTAGGTATCAGTTATCTGCCTGCTTCTCATAGTCTTCATATTCCATCAAAGTTTGCAGTCATGTTTATTGACTTACTTGCTGTTCCTTGAGATTCTAAATTCTTTTCAGGCAGGACCCACACTATCTGATTTAATCACAGTCAGCCCCTGGCACTACAATATTTGGGATTGAATGAATGTTCAATAAATATTTCCAGAAAGAATGGAGTCTAAACACTTTCCAGCTGTATTATGTAGGCCTCGGTGGTATGATTCGTTTTCTTCATTGCTAAATATTTCAACACAGAAAAGAATTACAATGTATTTAATCATTCATTATTATTAAATATTTGATTTTTCACCAATTTTTCACGTATGAAAATGCTTTCAAAAGCAAACATTTTTAACCATATTTTAAAAGTTTAAGATAAGTGGTTAAAATGAGAACCAACTTAAATTACACAAACATTTAGATGAGAGCTGGAATATGTTTCAGATATTAAATTCAGATATTCTGAGACATCAATTTTTGACAATGAACTAGTAGTTTATGTAATGGCTGATCTTGATTGTCACCTTCATTGTCTCTGTCATCTCCTAAGAGAGATGCCTCTGGTCATGTGGGTAACTGTATTTCCTGAAAGGATTAACTGAGGGGCGTGGCTCTCCCCAACACTGGGTAGCACCTTAGAACAATGGCCCAGTCACAATAAGGCAACTAGGGAAAATCTATAGCCTTTTCTCTTGATTGTCCTCATTTCTTACCAGGGAGTACAGAAGCAGCAGCAGCAGCAGCAGGAGGAGGAGGAGGAGGAGGAGGAGGAGGAGGAATTACCATTTGCTGACTCAGCTTGATGATGATGATGGTGATGGTGATGGTGATGGTGATGGTGATGATGTGGCCATCATTGTTTGCTGACCCAGCTTCTTCAGCCTCCCAAAGTAGCCTTAAGAGCACTGGTTCATCACAAATTCTTGAGGCCTGAAGTGCTAGATTTGTACTACTGAGACCCCTAATCTCGCAGAATGAGCAGCAGTGAAAAGCAAAGATAACTAGGTGAGTCTAAACATAGCGATAGTGGCCAGTGAGCAGACACCCTTGGGTGTCGTTACCTCAACTGCTAACTACTTTTTTAAATAGATTTTTTTCATACAATATATTCTGATTATAGTCTCCTCTCCCCTGAGTCCTCCCAGAGCCTCCCCACTCTTCTACCTCCCAAATCCATACCTTTTCTTGCTCTTTCTCATTTTAAAAAAAGCATCTAAAAATAATGCTAATAAAGTAAGATAAAAACAAACAAGTCTGACTACTATAAGAACAAACAAATGATGGGGGAGAGAGTCAAAGAACAAGAAATATACACAGTTGCAGAAAGACACACTTTCATATACACAGAAATCCTCTCCCCCCCAAAAAAGCCCCCACAAAACTGGGAACCATAACATATAAGCAAGTGAAAAAGACCTGCAAGTAGGGGAGATGGGGACAGATAAAGCATTATGAGATAAAATAAATAAATAAAATCTCCCAAAATATCTTTGAGTTCATTTTTTGTGTTGGCCATCTATTGCTGGTCACTAGCCACGGCTTGTATAATCAATGAGACTCCATAACTATTCCTCTATAAGAAGTTATTAGTAAAAAATAGCTTCTGAGTTAGGCATGGGGGTTGTGTCCATTTTTCTCAGCATTAGGATGCTATCTGGCTTAAACATGTACAAATCTTGTGCCTGCTGCCACAGTCTCTGTGGGTTCATATGTGCATCAGTCCCATTGTGTCTAGAAGGCCTTGATTTCTTGGTGTCCTCCATCCCTTCTGCTCTTATAATCTTTCCTGAAACCACTTTTCTAAAAGATTTAATTGTTTGCAATACATGTATATGTGTACACCTCTGTATGTATGTGTACCACATGTGTAAGGATGCCTACAGGGACCAGAAGAGGGCCCTCTGGAGCTAGAGTTGAAGGCTTTTGTGAGCCACCTGACCAGATGCTAGGAATCAGATTCTGGTCCTCTGGAAGAACAGCAAATGATGTTAAGCATCTTTCTAGCCCCGTCTGCTCAGATTTTTAAGACGATGTGTTTCACTGTCCTGGAAGTTGTCAAATAGGCTAGGGCTGCCGGCCAGTGTGATCCCATCTCCGTTTCCCAGTGCTGGGGTTACAGCTTCATGACATTAAGTCACTGCTCTAAGTGAAATGTCTCCCTCCATCAATCCCTGCCCCCGATACGACACATATGCGCAGAGCTCAGGGAAGCCTGTGGAAGAGGAAGCAGAAGTTAAGAAGACTTAGGATGGAGAACACCAGGAGAAACAAGGCCCTCTAAAACAACTTAGCAGAGCTCATGTGAACTCACAGAGACAGAGGCAGCAATCACCAGGCCTACACAAGTCTGCACCAAATCCCCAGTCAATACTATAGCTTTTAGTGTAGTACTTTTACAGGACTCCTGAATGGATGAATACCAGGGTCTCTGATTCTTGAGCCTCCTCTTGGGGGTCTTTTATTTTTTTGTAGGTTTGGCTGGTACAGCTTCAATATAGGTCGTTTTGTTTTGTTTTGCTTTTTATCTTATTATATTTTATTTTGGCATGTTTTGTTGTTATCTTTTAGAAGCCTGTTCTCTTCTAATGAGAGCTAGATAGATCTTGATAGGAAAGGAGATAGGAGGAATGTGGAGGAGAAGAGAGAGGGGAAACTGTAATCAGATTATATCGTATGGGAGAAGAATCTATCTTTATAAAAGTGGGTAAAGTGGGTTCTGGTATCAAGTTAGGTCCTCATGCTTTTAAGTTAAGTGCCCCCCACCACACACAAACATGATTATGAGACATGAAGGTAGAAGGGGGTTTTGTGAAGGAGAATGTGTCCAAAGGAAGAATAAATAAGAGTAATAAATATCACATTTTCTCTTCTTTGCAGAATCTAGAAATTCCTATGTTTCATTTTGTATATATTATACATGTCATAAAAGCATAAGGGAACTATCTTGATAAAGGAAGAAAACTAGTATGCTATCTAGTGAAGGGAGGGCAGAGAAAACAAGGAAAGTTGGTTAATGGGTGCTTGAATATGAGCAGTGTACCATTATATTTGTATAAAACTGCCATCATGAAGCCCACCATTTTGTATGACACTAAAAACATGAGATTCTAGGAATGTATGTATAAAATGTGCATATTGGAAAATGTAAAATGTCAGCATGTATTCTTAAGGAACAGCTAAATCAAGTCATGAACCAAATTATGATGTTTTAGTGAGCAACTGACCAAATATGCATAACTGTACTACAAGATTATATGGTCTGGCAAATCATAACTGTCTTTTATAAGTGTACTTTATGGTCATTTATAACACATTTCTCAGAACGTAGCCCCATTGCTAGAGGATACAAAATTATAAATAGAAAGACAACTTTAAAACAAAATGACTAAAAATAACTTTCCCAAATTGATCAACAAGTGTAATGTAATCTAAAAATAAAGTATCTATATTTTTTACAATATGAATCCTAGCAATTCTAAAGTTTACATACAAATGCAAAAGATTTAGGATAATACTAAAAAATCTGAAAAGGACATTTGGATTTGGAGAATTTATGTCACGGCTTAACATAAAGCTACAGTAATCAAGACAATGCTATGCTATACAGAAATATGTAACCAATAAAATACAACTAAGACTCCAGAAATAATCCCTACATATTGGAAATTGATGCTATACAAAGGAAAGCATCCAAGCAATAAGTGGCAAATGAATTAAACAGATAGTTCTCAAAAGAAGAGGTACAGATGGCCGATCAATACATGCAAAGATAACTAACATCCTTACTCATCAGGGAAGTATAAATCAAACAGACACTGCCACTCCATCTTTCTCCAGTCAACAAGAAAACCAACATTGACGAATGAAGGGAAATGAAGGAACACTCTCTGGCCCTTAGCATCTGTAGTCTCATATTAAATCATCACCCCTCCAACACTGCTCCCTACAATGGAGCTTGTGGACCCTCCATTTCTTTTCACTATCTCAAGAGGATGGCACTGGAGAATCCAAACACACCAGTATGCTCATCTTGGATTTTTAGCCTCTGCTGTACAAGCTGCCGGTGGTGAGGTATGTGGTTACAGTAGCTTTAGTAAACTCATACACTGTGTATCCAAATTACTATGCTACACCAAATGGCGTAGGTAACATGGACACTGCATCTTTGTCTCTCCGTGTTCATGTCTGCCTCTGCCTCTTTCCTGCTCACTCATTTGCACACATACATGACAAATTCTCCAGTTTTACTTTAGTTGATGCAGGTGGCTGCATGGTTGTGTTTAAGTTGGTCCAGAGCGAACTTACTTTAATAAGCATAAATACATTAAACATTTAAAGTTATTAGGTTCAAATTGCAGTTCCTACAGATTGTAATGTACTCATGGAAAATAAAACGCAATGCTGCTAACATGATAATTGAAGAAAACTTTTGATGACAAAGCTGTGCCGACATCATTGTTCCTCAAATATAATTATCTCCATAAAACGACTTTGCTATATCTGAGAGAGAGAGAGAGAGAGAGAGAGAGAGAGAGAGAGAGAGAGAGAGAGA
>NW_021604719.1:10873962-10876098 GCF_004785775.1 Grammomys surdaster | reverse complement strand
AGAGAGAGAGAGAGAGAGAGAGAGAGAGAGAGAGAGAGAGAGAGAGAAATTAAGTAGCGAAAGGTGAGATAATTATTGAAAAGAATTAGTAAAGATGAAAGACTGTGAATGCGAGGCCATGTTGCCAAAATAGCTATTCGAAACATTTGTGCTTGCTATGGCTTGCAGTTAAAATTTAAAAATAGCACTTAAATATGTGTGTTAATAACATCCAGAAGGCATTTCTTTCAAGCCTGTTTGGGCTGTTGAAGGGTTTAATTTAACCACAGCATTCATTTATGTCTAGCAGTTAAATTTTTTTTTTTCTTTTTAGGCTCAAAGGAACTGTAGGTTGTAACTATGATCTAATTGGTAAGGAATGAAGAAGGTTTTTCATGTTTTATAGACAACATGAATCCTGATCATTTTACAGCAGTAAATTATGAAATACTCCACTTGCTGTGTCTCCCTGTGGAAGCTGGGGCCTCACTCATTAAACTGTAAAAATAACTTGCTGGGTTCGGCAGCCCCTACAAAGGCTCTCTGACAAGGTGGGTTATTTTTATTTCACTAACCTGCATTCACCAGGCAGTCCAGAGCACGTGAGACTCTTTAGCATCCTCAACTAAATCAATTTATAACTCCATCTACATGTCAGAGGGGCTGTGCAAAGATCCTAAACTGCTGTAGAGGAAGATAATTTATTATTGATTTTTCCCCCCAACCTCTTCTTTTTTTTTTTTAAAGCAGCTACAATTCACTAGTTCTTTGGTTTTTTTTCCTGAAACACAGATGAACTCTAGAACATATGTAATTCATCCACCTAGGATTCTGTGGGTTATAAAAATGGATATGCCAGGCCAGAGCTGATGGTTTGCTGATGGCTTAAAGGGAAATAAAGAATATCCTTGTGGTCAGTTAAAAACAAGAGACAAAGACTGACCAGTCTGCCCTGCTGACTGTGAAGAGCCATAAAAATGTTTAGTGCCCGTGTGATCTGCTTTTCAAATAAGAACTCTAAATTACTTCTGACCCAAGAAAACCAGGTTACTTATTTAATTTTATTGGGGGGAAAAAGCATTAATTTCGTCGTTTTTCTCATAGCCTAAAAGAGTCAAATATCCAAATTATAAAAACCCTTGAAGACCGTGCTCTTGGCTTCTGAGTAGAGGAAGTGAGGAAAAGACCATGACACAAAATCTGTAGCCTGCAGCCCTTGCTGCCGAGCACTGTAAGGACTGATTCTGATCACCTTCCCTGTCTGCAGAGAGTAGCCTGGAGAGAGGAGGCTCTGCAGCAGCAGTGTCTACATTCTCCAAGATTAGAACAAGGGCATGCTGGGAATTGGTTTTCAATGCTTTGTCTTATTTCGACTCACAAAAGCAGTGCCTCCTCAGGTCCCTGTCCCCAGCTGGCTTCGATTGATAATAAAGAATTGCCATATATTCAATGGCTGGGCAGGGAGATGGGTAGGCTGTGATGGTTGTATATGCTGGATCCAGGGAGTGGCACTATTAAGAGGTGTGGCCTTGTTGGAGTGGGTGTGTCACGGTGGGGATGGGTTTAAATACCCTCAACCGAGCTGCCTGGAAGTGAGTATTCTGCTAGCAGCCTTCAGATGTAGATGTAGAACTCTCCGATCCTCCTGTATCATGCCTTTCTGGATGCTGTCATGCTCCTACCTTGAAGATATTGGACTGAACATCTGAAACTATAAGCCAGTCCCAAAAATGTTGTCCTTTATAAGACTTGCATTGGTTATGGTGTATCTTCACAGCAATAAAACCTAAGAGGGACTTTTAAATTACTCAGACAAGGGACCAAGAAAGAGGGGAGGAAGAGGAGAATCACCATGACTCTGAGGCACAGGGATCAGATTTAAGAACTGCAAGAGAGAAATCACCCAGCAATGTAGGTGGAAAGGGAAGGTGGCCCTATGGGGGTAGAGGGAGGAGGAGTGGGCTGCCCAGAAGGTGACAAGACAGCAAAAATAAAATATAGATTTTAGAAGGCATTAACCCAGGAATACCAGAGGGAAATGTGTGAGAGCCACAGGGAGGTTTAGAAGTACCCAGTCATTGAGCTAGTTAAGGCACATCAAAATTAGCTCGTGTGTGTGTGTGTGTGTGTGTGTGTGTGTGTGTGTGTGTGTGTGTG
>NW_021604719.1:10856377-10873952 GCF_004785775.1 Grammomys surdaster | reverse complement strand
TGTGTGTGTGTGTGTGTGTGTGTGTGTGTGTGTGTGTGTGTGTGTGTCATTTGCAAATAAAGAGAGTTCATGGGCAAGTGCAGTGCATACCATCTGCCAGCAGCCAGATCAGTTTAACTAATTCATCACTACAGGGCACCAACATGGTAGGCAAGAGCTCATTTTTAAAAATTAATTGGAGATTCCCGAATGTAGTACACACTACACACGCACCATGATGCAAGTTTAGGAGGAGGGGAGAATTGGATTCTCATCAAGCTGAGCCAAGTCACATGGTTCCAAACAAGACAAGAAAGTAGAACAAAGGAACACAGTGAGCCACAGGGTCCTTCTAAAGGTTTCTAGTTGCCTCAAAGAGTTTAACCTCAGAAGTACTGGGAGTCCCTGCTGTGCAAAGAGACAGGGTGGCTGCTCTGAGGCAGAGAGAGTCAGATGGTAGCTGCTACCTGCCAATCAAAGGACAGAGACTAATAAAATTTGATTTAATTGCTTTTAAGGATAGAAAGGAGTATAATGATAATTGTTTAAGTATTCTTATCTTGTATAGAATAAAGAAATCCAGACCTTAGATCTCAAATGTAGGAAATAAAGGCAAGAAGAGAGAATAAATAAGAAAAATGCTTTAAAGAAAATTTCAAAAAGTCTCTGCCAGGGCAGCACTCAGGATCTTCGAACATGGTCTACATAGGATTTCTGGGATCATTCAGCCTGGTATGACAAAAATTACAGCCTGGAAGTTGGCTTATACAGAAGTAGAAGGGAATTTATTTGAAATTAAATACATAAATGAATAAATACTTTGAGGCTTTTGATCTTAAATTATAGGTCATGAGCAGGGGATAAGGAGACTGAATCTATCTCAGCAAGTAGAAACTTAGGCCTTGATCTGTTAAAAATTAATCATGTATAGTGGAGGAGCACTGTCAACAGATAGTAATTATTTAGATTGTTTTAATTGCTTTGAATTGTTTTAGTTATCAAAATGAAGATGACTATAAGTTTGGTAGTATTTATGATATTAAAATTCCTCTAGAAGAGAGGTAGAGCTATTAAACTAGTTTCATCTATGTCTTTAATGATTTCCAGTTACTGGACCAAGGACATGCTATTTGGGGAGAGAGGCTCTGTATTTGTGTTGACAGGAAAGAAGAAAAGCCTTTGGACACCTTCCAGAGTGATATGGATCAGATAGATATGACAGGGGAAGACACCTGAAGATCTTGGCTACAGAAAAAAAAATTCAAACAAGTCAAACAGAGCAGAAAACTTGGTTTACTGATTCCTCGACATGGTAACGGCCTTTCCCCACCCCTTTAAAGAACTTCTAGTCACCCCTATTCAGCAGGAAAAAGTTGTGTAAAGTCATCATCTTGATCCCTTGGGTTTGGGTTTCTGGTTATGGTTATTTTATAAATTTTAGATTGTCATTTTAAGGGTTAATTTAGAAATGGTCATAATTTTGAACAGGAAGAGAAAATAGGATGGATTACTAAATTTATTCTTAAGCAAAGCATTATATAGCCACAATCTTATATTGGTAGACATCTTTGGAAGCTATGATGGATTACTAAATTTATTCTTAAGTAAAGTATTATATAGCCACAATCTATAGATTGATGCAGATATAAGGTTTTCATTAATATAAATTTCTTATATTGATACAAAATTTGAAACTAATAGTTATTCATAGACAGGTATTGTGCTTATAAAACTCATGTAAGAACACAAGGCTTAGACCCAGTCCTTCTAATAACTGCTATTACAAACTGTTTAGGATGATTAAGTAATGCAAGTTAAGGGGTAGGTAATAAACTCATGGTTATATTAGATTCTGATCTAATTATATTAAGGTGCTTTCTACAATATTCAAATAAAAATAGCTAAGAGTAGCCAGTGTTCAACTCAGATATACTTAACATAGGTAGATAGTCTCCAAAACATCAGAAATCAACAAGATATGACATTTAATATTAATTCATTATCAAAGATCATTTGACTACAGACATGTCTGCTCCTGAGAGTGCCCCCTTCTTGATTCAAAGAAGAAATATAGCATCAAAGCCTCCATATGGAGCTGCTCCAGTTGTGGCAATGTAGTCACTGGACAAAAATTACCCTACTAATCTACAGACAAAAAATACTGTCCAAGAAAGGACACACAATGCAGTATAGTCAACAGTTTAGCTCTGCCAAGACAGAGTAAACAAGTTCTTTATACTTCCTGCTTCATTTAAAGCTCTGTCAGATGGTTCTGGGCCAGAAGACTAAAGACTGATGCTCCAACGTTTTGATGAATGAGGGACTGTTCAGGTAGTCAGTCAGCTGTCTCTATAAATGGGTTAGGCTTTGGAAGCTATGTTTTGTCTTCAGGTAATATTTAATTCATTCAGATATCTAATGGGGTTGAAGACTAATGATAGTCTCATAGTCAAACACAAGTTGTTTAACATTAAGGAAGATGATATAGAAAGGGTGGTTTTCAGATGGTAATAGAAATTAAAGTCAGAACATAATTCACATATAGAATTGTAAACTCTTTAAGTCAGGATAATAGTAGAGTACTTTATTTACTTAACAAATATAATAGATTGGATGTTAACTATATATCATACTTGCAATTTACATAATTATTATGGTTATGCTCAATTTGTATCTGAGAAAGAGCCTTTTTTATTTGGTCTGAAAGGGTGAGATGTTGGGAATTGGTTCTAATGCTTTGTCTTATTTCTACTCCGAAAAGCTGCATGCTTCCAGACCTGAGGGCCCCTAATCCTAGCTAGCTTCGACCCATAATAAAAAAAAATTGCCATACAACCAGTGGCTGGGCAGGGAGATGAGGATGGACTTTTAGGTTGTGCAGGCAAGGGACCAAGAGAGAGGGAAGACGAGAATTGCCATGACTCAGAGGCAGAGGGATCAGATTTAAGAGCTCCAGATGAGAAACCATCCAGCAATATAGGTGGAAAGGGAAGTGGTCCTATGAAGGGTGGGGCTGCTCAGAAAGTAACAGGACAGCAAAGATAAAGTATAGATTTTAGGAGGTGTTAAACTAGGAATACCAGAGAGAAATCTGTACGAGCCATGGGGAGTTTTAGAAGTGCCCAGTCACGGAGCTACTCAAAGCATATCAAAATTATATGGTGTGTGTATGTCTTTCATTCATGAATCCAGAGAGCTCATGGGCAGATACTAATTTACCACTACAAGGGCCCTGCACCCAGGCGGCCAGAATCCCTCCTGGCCCAGAGTTCCTTCATGTTCATGCTTTGCATTTATAACATCAAAACTAAATTGTCTCTGTCATCAGAATATGGTTTGGATTTACCGGTAAAAATTGCAAATAGTTTTTATCATTACTGGAGATTCATTCATATCATTACATGTTAGGAAGGTTGAGATAGAGAAAAAATAGCAAAAGTTCAGTGAAAATCTGTGAGCTCCCTGGGCAGAAACTTACCTCAGCTCCCACAGCCAACCCACCCTCCCAACAGTCACTACACCCTCCCCATGGCCAGTCCACCCTCTCCATGTCCACTGCACTCTCCTCACAGCTGGCCCACCCTCCCTACAGCAACTACACTCCTCATGGCCAGTACACCTTCTCCACTACCAGAACTCAGGTTTTATTTTGTGCGTTCTTAGGTTTGTGAAAGGCTCACCCTCAATTTTTACAAGTAAAGCATGATTACTGCTTTTTCCCTATGTAATAAGTCACTTCATCCTTCAAAAGTCTTCACTTTATTGTTGTTGAAACTATGTACTTTAATAATACATCACCAATACATTCTGATTTTTCTCTCCCAAATTTGCAAGTAGTGTGGATTGTGGTTTATAGTGGGGATTTTTAACACTTTTCATTTTATTTAAATATCTTATTGGGTCCTAATCTATGAAATCTGTTTCATACACAGTATGTAACCACTGGTGTTATGGTTCACCTTCTGAAATTATTATTTTTGTTTTGTTTTGTTTTTTAACTTCTCTCCCCAACCCTAGTGTCCTGGTTGTTTGCATTTTATAACTGTCACTTAACAACTGGGCATTAGATAGTCTCACAAGTTTCACAGATGAGCAGATTAAAAATTCAGGTGGTTTTTGTTTTGTTTTGTTTTTAATGTATTTATTTGTTTATTGATTTTGAGACAGGCTATCCCTATATAGACCAGGCTAGCCTGAAACTCACAGAGCTTCATTCACCTCTGCCTCCCAAGTCACCAAACTGCTCCAGCTCTACTCTCTGCTGGATCCCTTTGCAATTTCCCTGGACATTTATTAACTCTGGAGAGGAGGTGAGGGAGACTTACAAATGGATCCTACCTGTCAAGTTGCCTGAAAAGTTTCATTTGTATGTCCAGTGACATTATAAAGGGTATGAAGGAGGAGGAATCAGGAGGCAAGAACAGCACCATCTACCTAGAAGACAGCTTCTCACATTTAGAGGGGAAGTCTTTTCAGGTCATGACAATGTCATACCTTCTGTATCTTTCTGTTTAGTCTGAGAAAAGCATTCTTAGACATTAGAATGGTCACTGGGAGTGATTCATACCACAGTCTTCCTCTGAACAGTTCAAAGAAGAAATCTTTCAGTTCAGTTCTCACTGTCCCAAGATACATTGTATACATTGTGCTCATGTGGGTATGTTTTCAATAAACTTTAGTGGGCTCCCACTATATTTACAAGCCTTCAATTTCTTTAAGAACGTGCTTAGTCATGCCTTCTTTGAATCTCAAACAATCCATATGTAGGCTAGCCAAAGCCTCTCTGAAAATGTTCCTAAAGTAAAACATTAAATTGGGCCAGTGAGATGACTCAGTGGAAACTAGAGTTAGTGAATCATGAGCCTCTATGCCTGTGCTGGGAATTGAATCCTGATCCCTGGAAGAGCAGCCAGCACTCTTCAGTAGTGAGCCATCTTTCAAGCCCTCTCCTTATGGAGACATTTTTAAAACTTAAATTCAGCTATGAATAATTTTTATTGTATTAGCCCTAAACCTAATCGCATTTATAAGAACGTGGCTAGAAAATGTTTCATTTTGTCCTGTGAATATCACTCTCCATAACGGTAGACAATACTTTAGGCTATCTCCAAGGATCCTTCCTTTATTTACAACTCTTTTCTCCGATGTGAAAAAGAAAGAGAGATTACTTTATTTCAAGGTTTTAAGTTGCAAGGGATCTGATTTGCTTTTTGCTTGGCACCACAAGCAATTCGAGTCTCACTACCCGAATCCCCAGTGGTACATAAGCAATACAGCTGCCTTTCAAAGATGTATCAATAACCATCTTCTTGGCCAAATTTTATTGAACACATCTTTCTTCTGCAGCAAAATGCAATCTGTTTTTGATGAGTGGGAAGGATGGTGGACGGAAAGGTGAAAGAATCAGCCAGTTTAAAAACAAGTATTGGCTAAAAGTGGGCACATACGTTGGGGTGGGAGTGGGAGGGTTGAAACCCCAGTGTGACCATTGTAAGATCGATGAAAGCCATAGAGGAAGGGAGTGGCCCCTGACCACATAACACAAAGCAATAAATGAGTGTAATTGTCCAAAGCGCATGAGCAGTATGATGCCACACAGGGAAGGAAGCATAAACTCACAAAATCTTGATTAATACTGGCTCAGAAATATAAAGCATAACCATTAAGTCTGAACCAATGTAATTATGGTTTGCAAAACTATAATTTATTCAAATTTGAAAAGGCAGTGCCACTGAATGTCATAAAAAAATATATACAGATGAGCCCACTAAAATAACCTTAATCCCTTAAACACTTAGGAACTGTTTTCTGTTTAATTTTGTGTGTGCCCATGTATTTGTAACCTATGTATTTGGAACCTGAGATTTCTGTATGTATGCATCTGAAATAAGTCCACTTCCAGCTGAAGGAGATGTCTGCTGAATGTTAATGAGACAGTCTGACTATTTTAATACATGTTTTTGTACAAACTGATTATATTAAAGTATGTTGTAATTGAATTATTTTCTACACTATTATTTAAGAGTGCTTGTTATATTTTTTTTTCTTGAGCTCTGGTTTTTAGCATACCAATAATGAGCTTGAAATATTTAAAATGAGAACATTTGAAAGACAAAAGCGATTCCAATACTAGCAAGGATTACTTGTGTCATAGGTTAAAAAAAATAGGCTTCTGGAAGGCATGCATTCAAAGCTTGTTTCTCTCTTCTTTTCTACTGAAGCAAAATTGATTTCTAGTCAGACAGACTTTACCCTCTTCCAGCCACCGAGAGCCAAACATTTTAAATTACTTAAATCTGTGGTCACATAAAAAGCAATCATGTCATTAAAATTCTGATTTTATTCACCTACCAAATTCTCCCACATGGGTGATATTCTGAGTTATAAAACCATCTGCCTACTTAAAATTGAAGCCAACTTCCCATATTTGGCTCTCTTAATTTGTGAAGGTTCAGTTGTAAGCTAATAAAATTAATTATATTTGCTTCTGAAGAATCAACCAACTAGAGAAGTCCCTTTTCATCTCCTTTTTAGAACCAACATTATCTAATTTGCACAACTCAAACACATAAACATAACTGATATGAGAAGAAAGAAAATAAACAAGATCAATAATAAAAAAAAAATAGCACCATTATATGAATACTCCCTACGTTGTGGGTAAATTTGTAGGATATCATAATACTATTCTTACAATCTTTTCAGTAACCGTGTCAAAACAGCTCTAATATCCACGTCTGCCTTGATGAAAAAGGCTTATAGATGTTTGGTGATGCAGCCAATCAAACAATATAGATGTGATCTACTTGTGGCAGGGGAAGAAGCTGAAAAGCAAGTTTATGTAGAGACTCTCTTGTGTACTGTATGGAAGCATCTCCTGTCAATAAAGAGCTGATGGCCTATTAGCTGAGGGAGGAAATAGGAGGTGGGAGTTGCTGTGAGGAGAGGGAACTCTGGGATAGAGTCAGACATAGGAAGGGATTCACCCTGAACTCTGAGGAACAGCCATAAAACTGAGAAGAGGTAATTAGGCATGTGGCAGTCACTGAATAGAATAAACAGACTAAATAAGTTACAAGCTAGTTAGGGGAAAAGCCCTAGCTTACAGACATTCATAAATAATAAGTCCCAGAGCCATTATTTCTGGAACTGGGGTATGGGTGGAAAAGTCCACAGTTACAAGTCTATGTTTATTTTGAAGGTAATTTGGGAGTATAAGGTAATTTGATAAACAAGAAAAACATCTACCCTCAAAATATTCCATGATTGAGATTCAAACTGTATTCTACAGGTGCTTTCACTGTCTCAAACACTTGATTTAATGCTCTACATGTGCACATGTAAGATTAAATATTAACCAAGATTCTAGGCTAAAAAAACTTATTCATTCATTTTATATTAAGGTCTGGGTGTCAAAATATCCGAGATAGTCAACTTATAAAAAGAAAATATGTATCTTGGCTTATGGTTCTGGAGGTTTCTACAATCTCTTGGCCCTTTTCTTTGGGTCTGGTGTAAAGAAGCACATGACAAGGAGCATGTGGTAAAACAGGCCTGTGGAGGACAGAAAGTAACACTAGACAGGAAAGGACTGGGCTCTTCTTACCTTCTTCAAATGCACTCTCCAAAATGGCCTAACTTCCATCAAATAAGCCTTACCTCCCAAGCCTTTAATACATGGGCATTTGATGGAACTGTTTAGACCCCAACTATAACATATACATTAATGTTCACTTTGATTTTAACTCAAATTTTAATAAAATCTTTATCTATCATAAAAGGAACATGTTTAAACTTGCAAATATATAATGTGTTGGGTAGTTTGTAGCTTAGGATTGATCCTTTTGAGATGTCAGTACAACAAATGTTTGCGCTTATAAAATTGACTCTTAGATGCCCTCCTCCAGTGAGAGTAGCTCTTGGGGGATGTGCTTGGGGAATATATTCATCCAACCAGCAACCACAAGAGTAATTCAATGCCAAGTCATGAAATAATCATACTTTCATGTGTCATTTACAGTTGTAGAGCTTGTATGGTGTGTTGCACAGTATTCACATATACAAATAACACTGGGCGTCTCTAAACTCTTCACAACATAGCCACTTCACTGTAAGGAAAGAGAAAAACGTAAGTCATTTGTGCGAAGGAAGTCACACTCAGACCTGAGGTAATACTTGAAGTCTGGCTGAATACAGGGCACAGCAGATAACATAGACATCTCAGGGAAACAGACTCAGTTCTCACAGGGGTATTCCTAATGACATTACCTCATCAGTGTGGTAAGGACTCTCAGATCATAAGCTAAACTTTCAGGGTAGTGGTTCTCAACCTGTTGGTTGCAAACCCTTCAGGGAGTTACATATCAGATATCCTGCATATCAGATAGATAGATAGATAGATAGATAGATAGATAGATAGATAGATAGATAGACAGACAGACACTACAATTCATAACAGTAGCAAAATTATTTACGAAGTAGTAATGAAATAATTTTATGGTTGGGGGTCACCACAGCATGAGGAACTGTATTAAAGGAGCGCAGCATCAGGAAGGTCGAGAGCCACTGTTTTAGAAACTTTCACTCTAAGGTTCCTATGTAACTCAGAAGAAAAGAAATGTTGTATCTTTCTTTATATGACTTATGAATAACACTTTCAAATCCAAGTTCAACATTTCTGTGTTCAGCCTCAAAGTTATCTCATTTTTCTCTGTAGCTGATTTTGAAGTCAGCAGATGTTATGAATTTAATTCACAGATTGTACACTGTTTCTTTTCAAACGGAACTTTCATCTGTATTGAATGTTGATGGTATCCAATGACTCAAGGTCAGAAAACGATTCAGAGCTTTGCAAGTGCAACAAGTAGATGATGTTTAGTCTCAGATTATATGATGCTGGCAAATTATGTAATTGCCATGGATTCCAGTTGAGACTGGAAGAAGAGGAGGAGAAGTAGAGTCATTAAGGGTTTACTTCAGTCCAGGTGCTGTGCTATACCCTTCAATGTTTTTTCTTTAATGAGGGGAGTTGTATCTACTTCAGAGGATTATTTTAAGTAATAAAGAGTAAAAACTTGTAGAAAGGACCATGCAATGTGATATCACTCAAGGGAAAAAGCTGATAGTTCAATAACCAGGATTTATCCACTCAACATAGGTGATGAAGTCCGGCTGTGCACAGCATGCAAGAAAGCAAGCTGATCTCGAAGCATGAGCTTGACCCGCCAGCAACCTTCTAGTTCATGGAGAGCTGGCCAAGAGCCAAGGAATCTACTCAAGGGACTGGGAGTAATAGTTTGTGAAATCCCTGACAGAGAGTCCCAAAATTGTTTAACAAAAAACAAACAAACAAAAAATAATTTTAGAAAGAGAACAGATTTAAGAAAAAAAAAAAACCTGACTTTCTAACAACTGCCTCTCTGGGTGGAAAATAAGATCTGTTTATTGGAACCAGAGAAGAAAGGAAAATACAGGGCTAGAGCATGTGGCTTTATAGAAAAGAAAAAAACAGAAGAAATATGACTGTCTTTTTAAAAAACACTTAAAAATTATAAAAAGAAGGAAGAATTGGGCATTTTCTATTAACTTCCAAAACTCAAAAGGGTAAGGAGCTAGAAACCTTATTTAAAAAAAAAACAGTTTTAAACTTATAAAAACAATTTTAAAAAGAAAAACTTTGTCTCACATTCTAAGTTTTTTAAAAGTAAATTGCTCTAGAAACAAAACAAAACTCACCTCTAGAAGAGAAAACCACCTGAACTCTATAATCTAAATTCCCAGAGCAGGTGGTTTACTGAAATTAATATAATTAGAGATGTCTGAAAATCACTTAAAGCTATATTCCTGATGATTGACGAAGGATTACTTGGGTCCCCTAAATACATCTTTCAGAATGAAAATAAAGGTTGAAGGCCACTAGGAAGGCAAATTTTGCCATGCTATTAGTTTAAGACTTAGAGTCAGATAGACTTAAAATCAATCCTTTGTTCTGGCAACATTTTGATCTCATTTACATTGAAACATATAAATGTTCCACCACTCAGAGTCAATTTTCTCATCCTTTAAGTAGAAGCAATACTACACCTACCACTTAGGGTCAGAATAGGAGGGTCAAATGAGAAAATATATGTAAAATATTTACTACCGTGTCCAGCACAGGGACAGCATGAAAAAGAATTGAAATTAGCCTGGGAGTGAGAGGGAGCAGAGGTCTTTATATTACTCATTTGGGGTGAAAATTATAGGCAACCTTTCCGGTGTGTTCCTGAGTTAACATTTTAATTGGAAAGTGACCTCATCTCATCTGAGGCAGATGACACCCGTGGTCTTACCTATTCTGGCAAGGATACAGCGGTACTAAAATTTCCTTTCACAGGAATGAAGTCTGCAGAAGGTCTTGTTTTAGCTGTTGCCTAAATAAGGCTGTAGCCATGCCATTTTATAGCGTATAAATGAGGATACAGCCTAAGACATCTCTCAGACCCCTGTAAGCTCAGGCTTTTCCACATTTGACACCTGACAGCTTATTTTGCTGCCACAATTTCATGAGAGAAGAAAAGGAATGAAACGGAATGTCACTGAGACAAGAATACAAAAGAATTACAGCCATGGTAACAACAACATATAAATTGTCATCTTTCATCTGTTTCTGACACTGCCAACATAATATTTTTACCACTTCTAAAAAGAACGCATGTGAACCCTGCCAGATGCTTCAAATATCAATGGTAACTGACCCCCCAAGTGCCAACAGAGCATAGAACTGTTTGGAAATGATTTTCTTGAGTAGGACTGGTTTGTGGCTGTATTTTGACCTTCCATTCCTTTCATAGTAGGAACATGTCCAGTGAAATCTATGGGATTATTTGGGCATTATTTGTTGTAGGAAATCAACTCCTCCCTGTCTATCCACTTGGTTTTCACAGAGGCCTCCCTGCTAACTGCAGTAGCCATCAATCTAGTTTGTCGATAGACTTATCTACCAGTTATATCATTAGGCGAACAGCTTGTCCTGGATTTTCCACTGGCTCATAAGGAATCTTTAGCAACAGCCATGCTGAAATAAGCCAGGATAGTTTGGCAAACTTCTCCTCAGGCTTTGACTTTGTGCCATGTTCCCATGCAGTATTTTGTGATGAGACCACCAGAAAACAGATAGATATTTTACCACTCAGTACATGACAAAATCAGATAGATGACATACAACAAATACCTGCAGAAGCAAAAGAATTGGAAAGATGATACAATAGATCATGCAGTATAGAAAGCCTCAATGCAAATACTCTTTTAAAATACATATATTTATTTAAAATTTAATTACCTTATAGATGTGTGTGCATGTGAGTAGACGTTCCCTTAGAAGCCAGAAGATGGTATCAGGTCTTCTGGAGTCAGAGTTAAGTTGTAAGCCACCTGGCATGAGTGCTGGAAATCAAGCCTATGGGAGAGGGGTATGCATATCTCCAGCCCTAAAAGCATTTTGTTCTTCAACAAAAGGATCTTATAAAATAAAGCATTTAGTTGGGGGCTTGTGTATAGCTTCAGAAGATAAGTCCATGACCACCGTGGTGAGGAACATGGCAGCAGGCAGGCAAGCTTAGCACTGAAGCACTAGCTGAGAGCTTACATCTCACCTGCAAGCTGAAGGCAGGTGAAGGATGTGGGGGACTGGACTTGGTATGGGCTTATAACACCTCAAAACCCACTCCCGATTACACACCTTGTCCAAGAAGGCCATACTTCCTAATTCTTCCCCAACAATTCTACCAAGTGAGGAGCAAGTATTCAAATATGTGAGGCCATTCTCATGGCTCACATGGCTATGGGGGTCATTCTCATTCAAACCACCACAATAGGAATAAGGAGTAGATATTCTCAAAATACAGTATGTATGTATACTCAAATAATAATTAAATCTTTTTTTAAAAATCCCTAGTCACTTCAGTCCAAGAAGTTTCAGAATTGAACTGTCATGATGCAGGTTTTAGTCATATAGTATTCTACAAATGGAATTCAACCCTCTCTACCTGGCCTCACCAGTAGATTTGTTTTGATAATCTGTGAATTTGTATACATTCCTATAAATGTTGATTGTAATTAATTCCTGTTTTCTGTTATGTTTAAAAAAAAAACCTGTCTTACCTGCTATTAGAGATAAATAAGCTGGAGATATTTTTAAAGTACACAAATATATATAACTGCTAAGTATTCTGGCCATTTTGAGGAAAGGGGATCCAAAATAAACTTATAAAATCTGATTATTGAATTGCTACTGAGTACAGAGTACTGTGGGAACTTATAAACGCAAATCCACAAAAGTCCAAAATATCTAAGAGATATACTTAAATCATTAAAAATTGAGATGTTAAAAAATGAGAAGCCAGTTTGCACAAGAGTGCACATTAGAGAGAGAGAAAAACATCCTAAGTAGAGGAAGTTGTAGTTTTTCTAGCAGTTAGCAAGATGTGCAGTTTAAGAGCTCACACTGAAGGAAGTAGAAACATTTTAATCCATTGTGTCAACAAGGCCTTCCTCACTTCTTGGCCACAGACAGTGTTTAAAAGGGAAATGTTAGCAGATTCTTGAGGTCAGCATACCTGCTCAGTTACAATAAAAGACCTGATAACTTTTGCTGAATTTGTCCAACATAAGTTAAAGGAAAAAGAAGTTTAGATTTCCATGTCACTCAGCAAATATTTATTGAGTATACTCAGTGTTTAAATAATCAACAGAGAGCTGTACTTTCCTGTTTGAGGCAAGGTTACTTTATTCTTTTAAAGGTGAAGTTGACTTTTTCCCTTTGGATAGTGTTGAATGAGATTATTTTTAAATGGGTTTCCTCACAGTGAAGCCAATTTATAGGTCAATAAACAGTATTTCAAAAGCTCAATAGTTGAAATTATGCAAGGCTGCTATTAGGAAGATGGCTTCGGCTTCGCTCATCTTCCTAACTCGGGTTTCTTGGATAGAGCCCATTCTTTCACAGAGAGTCAATTTGAGTCAAAGAGGATTCTTCTCTAGAATACTGAAATTAAGATTTTCTTTAATGCAAATTAGATTTTGAGATGGAGGAACCATAAGGTAGTATCCTGTTACTTGCCACATAGATTGGGGATGCAGAGGCCTCAGACCTGCAGACAGACAGAATCTGTAGCTATTGTCTGTACTAAAGCTTGCAAACCCATGGGGGAGATGGGGAGGAAAGAGGAAATTTCAAGGGTGGGAGTTTTGCTCTCTGGAGAAGATGTGGCCTGTGATTACTGCTTTTACTTTGTCATTCAACCATCTTCTGTTGTCTCAGGATAAGCACATCTGTTCTCTCCGCAGCACCATCAGGTTCCCTCTGGCTCCCAAGACCATGGTTATCGTTATGACAACTCTACTGGCATCTACACTCACACTCTGCTTTGTACCCCAGCAAGCACAACAGTCTTCAAACTACTGCTTTCTCCTCCCTCATTCATGCAGAATTTGTGTTCCTGCATACTTACTCTCTTCAAGGTGTGGGAATAAAACATGAACAAAACAAGTACTCCTCATCTTCATTTAGGAATGACAATAATGAAAACAGGTAGTACGTCAGAGGTTGGTACATACTCAGGGGAAAAATTGTAAGAGATGGGAAAGAAGGAATACCGAGGATAAAGGATTTCTATTTAAAGCAAGGTGCCCCGCAAAGCGTCTCAGAAAGGAGCTATCTAAACAACGGCCGAGAAAACTTGAAAAAGGTACCACAGGGAGTGTTTCAGAGAAAACTGAAGCATGGCCCTAAGTTGCTGTTGGGAATTCTCCAAGCTTCCATTTCCTCTTGAATCATTTTCTAAAGTCTGTTTCCATCCTCTCTCTGTAACTGCTCAAGTTGCCCACCAGCTGGATTCTCTCTCCAAATCTCTCTTCTTTTTCTGCAAAGAACCAAGTCTTTGCAATTTATGTTTTAGCTAAACAGACATGCATACCCATATAAACTCAGCTGAAAATTGCTTTTAGCATAGAATAGCTATCATTTAGATGGATGCTGATTGGAAAGTAAGATTCACTGAACATTTTCCAAAACAGCATTTATATAAGAAGCTTGAACTTCCGTGAGGGTTGTGGCCTCTGAGTGTTCACACTTGACGTGATTAATCCATCGTAGATTAGTTTTCCTTTTGCAAAGGATGAATCTCAAAAACATTATGGTAAAATCAGTCTCAGGAGAGCAAGTGAATACAAGTGAATGCAAGCATGTGTAAGACACAAACCTGAAACTGTTTTTAGTCTCTAACACACCCTTGCTTGAGAGGACCAAGCTTTGTGCAGACATTGCGTCTTTGAAGTTGTGATTACTTAACAATCTCCAAAAGCAGAACAACAATTCTACTGAAGACTCACTAGTGACTATGATTGACTGATCGTTCCAAGGAGGATGTGGCTGGATCACATCCTCCACCTTGACTCCCAACCATCCTCAGACAGATTCACGGATGAAGTTCTGCTTGCAGACATTTAACTGCCAGTAACACTGCCTTGAGAACATCCTGTGTAAGGGCATCCCGCGACTCTGCTTCCTAGAATTCCAAATATTTGCTTCTGTTTCCATTTTTCCTCTTCTAAAAATTGGATTAGAAATAAGTAATCTTAATAGAATTGGGTGAACATTTAAAACAACAAAAAAATACTTTCTAGACTTTCTTTTTGAATGGCAAATGAATTGAAGACAAGGGAAATCTGAAATTCCAGTCACATTTTGTTCTAATTTTATTTTGCCCTTTCAAGGGTATTATTTGACCTAATAAGGAAAGGAATGTAGGAGAATTAAGGCATCGAAACTCAGAAAATCCAAGCAGCCTCACTTCTTATAAGCATCCACACTGGCACCCCTCTAGTGCTGAGTCTCCCCTGAAGGAGCTCATATAGTGTAGTTCTTGCTTTGTTCAGGTTGGCTTCTGATTGATCTAATATTCTTTGATTTCTTCCTCAAATCCACAACAGTGGCATGGCATATTCTATTGCTGTGTTATTAGTTACTAGCTTCCCACATTTAAGTTTCCAGGGCAATGTCTGACTTAACAGTTTTCAGAATGAGCACCTCATGACATAATGAATAGTATTTCCTAAAATAGAAGAGATTCATCATTAATGAGCAGACATGTTCTCAGTAAGGGTTTCAGCATCTCTAATAGAGACACTGCTCTCCTTGTTAGGAGACAGTACAATAGAAAGCTCCAGAGACAATGTTATTTTAGTAACGGTACCAAAAATTCCTTAAGGAACAGTTATAAAAATTACAGTGGTTTATGATTATTATTTTTTGTTTTTGTTTTGTTGTTGTTCATTTTGTTTGATTGGTTGGTTTCTGGACAGAATTTCTCTGTATAGCCATATCTATACTGGAACTTGATCTGTAGATCAGGCTGCCCTTGAACTCACAGAGATCCAGCTACTTGCCTCTGCCTCCCAAGTGCTGGGATTAAAGGCATATGCCACCACTACCCAGTTTATGGTTAGAAACAGTGGATAAAATGCTATGCTAGGACAATTCTAACAGTTACTATATGGGGTAGTAATTTCATGATAGGATTTTAGTGATAATATAACTTAAAAGAAAAAGGACAAGTGAATTACAAACTCTATTATATCATTTCTTTGCCAGGAGAAAGACAAGCATCCTTGGATTGCATATGTCTTTGATAAATATGATGGTTAGTTTGAATGTCAACTTGACACATCAGAGGTCTCAGTAAAACACTGTCTAGATCAGGTTGGCCTACAGATAGGTCTGTAGGAGACTGTCATGATTACACTAATATGTAGGCTAAGACCCACCCTGAAAGTGTATTCCACCTTTACCCTAATTTTAGAACCCTGGACTATATAAGAGTGGCGAACACTAGAAAAGCAGTCTCGAGCATGCCTTCTCTGCTCTCCTCATGGTTGTGGATGTGATGTGACCAGCTGCTTTATGTCCCTGCCGTCCTGGCGTCTCCGCTATCATGGGCTATAATCTGGAAGTGTGAGCCAAATTAGACCCTTTCCCACATTTTTGTCAGAATAGTTTATCACTGCAACATAAATAGAACTAGAACAAATTAAGGTAAAAAATTAAGAGCTGTGGATAAGGCATTTTCGTAAAGCAATGCTCCTGAAGCCACTTTTAAAACATATTCCTTGATAGTTGAGATGGTGTGCCATGGAAGGAGACACATTTTATTGACCCCAAATTAGTTTTTACACATGCATCCTTTGCCAGATGGGTGTTCAGTATAGATAGTAAGGGTTTCAACGTTCTCACAGAAGCATCACTATAGCTTGCTATGCTATTCATGTCCTTAAAAACTCACAGCTGACTGCCATAGGTCAAGGCATCTTGGGAAGGATTTATAGATTTCCTTGAAACTTTTCATTTATTATTCATGGTACTAATTTTAAGATGCATAATTTGAGGTTCATGAGTCTTATTCAGATATGAGATTCATTTGACAAGCTTCTATTGAATGTCCATTATACACTATAACCCATGTAATGTAACCTACGTTTACTCACAACAGTCAAGGTTTTTATCTGTGACCCACAGACAATTCTAATTTGTAGAATTGTTGAGAAGGCTGGGAAAACCAGGCTAAGAATAGAAGGAAACCATCCATGCAGTTGGTCCTGCAGCAGCCATGTGACGGCCATGTGATGGCCATGTGCAGTGAAAGATACTGCCACCAGCATCAGGCAGACACTCATCCAGAATATGGGCCGCCAACATTAGCTCACAGTACTGCAATCTAAAGCAAGTCATGCTGATGTCTTCACTCCAATGGCCAAAAACCATTTCCTTCTACACATAATTATTTCTGACACTAGATTTAGATTGAAAGTCACGGGTGAGTTCATCTGGTTGGTCTATCAAAAATTGGAATCTGGCATATGGAAGCCTGCATTAGAGACTGGCAGTGTGACAAAATGATCAGTCATTGGGATGATCAATCTACTCATCACTCCTGACATCTTAATGCTACTAATGGGAACATTTGACCCTAATTCCATTGAGTCTGCAAAACAAATTCAGATTTACCCTTCTCAAACATCAGCAGACACTGGAATGGTCATGGTTTAAACAAAGTTCTGCATCCCTCCCTTTCTGGTGGCAATACCATTTCCAGCCCAATGGAATGACTCTAGAAATACATTCAGAGTCACTTGATGACTCACTAATCAGACACATCAGTTGATATATTTTGAGACTTTATATTTTAATGAGAGACTCCTATAAGGAAATCTGAGAAAGTAATCTTAAAACTAAATAGGTTTAAAACCAAACATGGTTTTGTTACACCACACCTGTTGAAAGTATTAACCCATTTCTAGCTCCCGTTGAAAGATTTCCAAAATCTACATTTTTCAAAGCCCTATAACAACCAGAAGTTTAGGGATGCAGTTTATCAAGACTTCTTCTGTGGTCTCTGGAACAAATGGTGGTTGTAGTTTTGCACTCATATTCTTTGTAATGGCTGCAACCACCTCTCTAGCAAATATCATTGTCTGTGGGAGTCCTCTGCGGGCTGAGTCTCTCTCTCTCTCTCTCTCTCTCTCTCTCTCTCTCTCTCTCTCTCTCTCTCTCTCTCTCTCT
>NW_021604719.1:10704354-10856367 GCF_004785775.1 Grammomys surdaster | reverse complement strand
TCTCTCTCTCTCTCTCTCTCTCTCTCTCTCTCTCTCTCTCTCTCTCTGCTATTCTCATTTGTAAGCAGTCAGACCTCCCTCCCTTCTTATCTACTGTCATCGAGTTCATTTAATATTAATTCTATTAATGGAAATTCCCACTAATGGGAAAGTTCTTTTCTCATTTTCCAAACTAGTCTTTATTAATTTAATGTAAATGTTAATTTAATATCATTTCACAAACTTTTCCTGTTTAACATCAATTAATAAGTCGCTGGTTTGCTACTCAAAACAGCACTTAATGTCAATTATTCCAATCATCCTTTCCTTTGAAACTAGAATTCATAAGTGAAACTTATCTTAATATGTCTTTAAATTTGCTCAGTAATGAGTTGAACAGATTTTACAAAGATAATTCTTTAAACTTTTTACTATTGTTAAGGAGCTGAAAATAGCTCCTTCAACTTTCTAAGTGATCAAAACTATACATCAAAAATTTTTTTAATGCAAAATTGCTAATATTTACTCAGGTAGTCCTTTAATAGATTAGGTAAAGATTTGATAATTCTTCCAAATAGGTCCTTTCTCATATCTCTACCAAACATCATGTTGAGTACATTCTTAGTTCTTCTTCTGAAAAAATTATTGCTTCATAGGATTGTTGTCATCATATCCAACTTGGTTTTATGAAGAAGTTCAATTATCCTTGTCCTTTTAATTATGTATTTTATAATAAATGTTTCATTTGCATAGAGACTACAAACAAAATATAATTAGGGCATAAAAATTAAATAATAAATACCATACTGCTATTATGGCAAGTATATGAAAACTAGAATAAAATCATAATGTAGAACATGATAGCAAGGATGAAGTATTTCATCTATTTCATCTAATTTCATTACTCATTAGCATAAAAAGAAGTATTAATTATTTTTAAAATTTGATAGTATGACAAATGTAGAACTGGTTCTCTTAGATAAATATGTCACATAGACTATCAGTCAACTGACTTAATTAAATTATTGCCTTTTAATCCAATGATGTACAGCAATTTATATATTCTCTAATATCATTATGCCTATACTTGATTATAGATTCAAAATTAAATTTTGATAAAATAGCTATCAACTCAGCATCATATTTAGTCATTACTTACCAACAACATTCAAAATAAGTCTAATGGTCACATAGAATCAGAAATTACACACTATATTTGCTGCTTTTGCATTCAAATTATGGATGGATAGATAGATAGATAGATAGATAGATAGATAGATAGATAGATAGATAGATAGATATTCACTATATAGCTTTGATTGTCCACAAACTTAACATGTAGACCAGGCTTGCCTTGAACTCACAGAGGTCTGCCTGCTTCTGTCTCACAAGGGCTGGGATTAAAGGTGTGTGCCACTATGCCCAGTTCATTATATTCTTAACTTTTCTCTACCTCTTTTTTCAGAAAACACCTGCATCTCAAAACAGTAGACAAATATCAGATAACAAAAACAATGAAAACAGTGAAATTCTAGTAAAAAAGGTCTTGGTGAATGTCATGATGACAAAGGCGCTGTTACAGGGAATCCATACAGTTATTGTTACCCAATAATACCCTCAAACAACCCTCAGTGATCTAAGACTCAAATAGGAATGCCAGTAAAGAACATCTTCAGTTTAATATTAAGTAGTCTTTGGCAACTAAGAAATGTTACGAGCTGCTGAGCCAACCTGGGTCCTTTCTCCTATTCCCACACCTGTTCTTCAGCATCCTGAGGGGAAATGAAGAAGCATTGAAAAGTTATGTTGGTAGGGCAAAGGCTTCTTATTTTTTGTCCTTTGTGAATCAAAAACAAAACACCAAAAATAGTTCTAACATCACTTATATCTGACCATTGACCTCAGAACCTGTGATAATTCTTTCAATCACTACAGCCCCATCACCAGCACCAAAATAGAAGCTGCTATGACTTGAAAGGTAAACACTGCATAGTGACAATATATAGTGTCAAAACTATTAGATTACATGTGTGAGTCATCTAAAACAGTAAGTACATCAGTTAACACATCAAGGATAGCCACAGTAAAGGTACCAAACTGTATGGACAGCACATTAAGAAGTGATAACAGACTTACTCTTGGATTAGTTTAACCAAAAGAGAGCCTAATTTGGACTCTCTACTCTTCTCCCTATCTTCCATTTGTCTGTACTGTATGGATATTGGTCCATCTGTGGTCTAACTGTTGTGTGGTTCCAATTTGTCTGTCCCTGTTGCCTACATGGTGTGACTAATCTGTGCCTATATTTGCCCCTGTCCTTCACAAAAAGGCTTTGTTCTGTATTTATTAAATAGCACAGAAAACATGATATAGGAAAGAGATGAGGAATTCTTTACAGAAATATTTAAGAGTCTCACAAGGCAAGAAGTTACTTTATTGACCTCAACTGACAGAGAATGACACTCAAAACTGCAAACAGGTAATGCCAACCCATATACACATGTTGCTTACAACATTTATGGGATATTTGTTTTGTTTGAGGTTGCTTTCAACAGATGTTTATCACAACACACACATACACTCATATATTACTCTGAGTTAGGGGTATGGAAGAGAACATACTTAAGATTAAATTTATGCATTTTTCTTAGGTTATACAATATGATTACATGGGAAATCCAAAGCACAGGAAGGCTGGTTATATAAGCTCTCTTAAAGGCAGGCCAAAATCAAGCAGGCTATTACACAGCAGGACAACAGGTTATGTATGACATCTTAAATGACCTCAAGGCATATTGTTAATTTAGCTGTAAGGTCAAGCAAAAGTTTGTTCTCTTTGAAGAAAGAAATATTTTTCAGAAAAAAAAAAAAGAGTTACCATATACCAGAAGACGAACTCTTTGCAGAAGGGAGCTAAGTCATAGTCATTGTTGCAGCGTAATGTCTAGCAGATGGATGACGTAAGCATAAGGACTTTAGAGAGTGGCAAGGAGGAAAGACTGGAAATCACACATTCATGACTGATTGAGGATCTGTTCATTTGGCTCTTGACCTGCCTTCCTTCAGTTCTGGTTTCACTATAGGTAGAATTACAATATTTTGGTATCACTAGAATATTGTTACCTTTTAAAAATATTTTCCTCATCACCCTACTTTCTTCTCTATTCCTGTGGTTAAAAACCATGACCTGAGGCAACTCGGGGAGGAAATGGTGAATTAAAACTGGCTTACAGGTTACATTCGATCATCAGGGGAAGCTAAGGCTGAAACATAGGGAAGGAGCTAGGAGCAGAAACTGACACAAAGACCATGAGGAAACCTGCTCTCTGGCCTGCTTCCTCTGACCTGTTCAGCTGGCTTTTTTCTCTGTAGTCCAGCGTCACCTGCCTGGGGTGGCACTGGCCACAATAGGCTGGTCCCCCCTTCTTCAATTAACAATTAAGAACAACACCCGCCCTCCTCAGATATTCTTACAGGTTAGTCCAATAAGGACAATCCTCGGTTGAGGCTCCCCCTTCCCAAATGACTCTAGGTTTATGTCAGGTTAAAAACTGAAGCTACCTGTGTCATTTGTTTAAATTCCTTTATTTTGTAGGTCAAAATAAAAAGTGTGTCTCAAACTGCCTACAAATTATAATTGTAAAAGTCACTTCAGGTCTTCTGACTAAAGTTGAACATTTTAACTCCATTTACTCCCATCTCAGTTTTCTATTTGTGGAAGTGTAGCAGTTATGTAAGTATTTGAACTATATTATCATTAATATTAGTTTTGTTCACATTTAAGTTTCTTAGGACATACAGTGGTTATTTTTACAAAGTCTCAGCTCATCTGTCTTACCTTCAGGAAGCATCCACTCAGTGTTCTTCATTCCTTTCTGCCTTGCCATTTTTCTACCTTTCTATTCTTAATAGGTTTTTGTTTTTGTTTTTTCCTTTTTACTGGATCTTTGTGAATTTTGCATCATTCACCTCAATTCTACTCATCTCCCCATTCTCTCATACCTGCCCTCCATGCTTGCAACATTCCTCCCAAAAGAAAAAAAATCTTGTTGTGGAAGCTGTAATGTATCACAGCATGTCTCACAGTATACTATTTCATCCACGCTTTTTTGGTTGCAAATATTTGTTGCAGTGAATCATTGGTTTTATTCGAGGTTTCTGTCTTCTACTACACACCATACGGGAACCTCATTGGGACTCCTTTCTGATATCCTATTGTTGCTCTGTGAAGTGGAGATTCTGTAGTTTTGGATCTATAAGATCAGCCTCTTTACACACTGCTGCATTTCACCCATGGAATAGATGTTGGGATGGGCCAACTCAAAGCCCTGGACCTGGGTCTAATAGGTATCTGAGATGTTCACACTCATACCACCTGGGAAAGCTCTCCAGTTCTGCCCAGGTTAACTCAAGGGGCATAACCATCTCTCCTGTTCTCATGCTCCCAAGGCCAACTCCTCAGCACCCAAACCATCAGGGTTAGCTCTACCCTGCTGTCCATTGGGAGTGCATGGCCTGCTCTCTCAAGTTTTGCAACCAGTAAGAGACAGGGCTTGTTCTCCTATTCTCATGACCCTGGGGCCAGTTCTCCTGCCTGCCATAGATGGTGACAGATGAGGAGAATAGCGGGAGGAGGGCATCTCTCCCTCATCTATACCACGGTATAGAAAATTAGTGTCAGGGCCAGCTCTCCTATGCTCCTACCCTCCGGGTCATTTCAGTGTACCCATCACCTGGGCCAGTTCTAATGTGCTGCCCAGGCAAGATGCAGGGCCTCTCTACTAAGTGTTGCAGCCAGTAAGGGGCAGGGAGAACAGCTCTCTTGCTCTTATGACTCCTTTGACACCAGCTCTCCTGCCTGCCACAGGTAGCAGGGGCAAGAGATAAGGAGGGCATCTCTCTCCTTTGTCCATGCCACTTTACAGAAGATGTGCATGCAATGTGCAGCTGCTCTTACAAGTACTGGAGCTGGCTAGGCAGGGGTCAGATATCTTGCTCTCATAACCTCAGTGCCAGCTCTCCCAAGATGCACAGGCAAAGGTTTGAGCCAGTTCTGCACAGGCCTTGGATATCAACAAGACCATCAGTGGCGGCACAACCAGAACCTCACCATGGTCTTAGGTAACATCAACAGCTACTCACATCAGCCTGTTCCTCACCATCTTCATCTTCACTTCTGCCTCTCTTCATTGTATGTACATCCTTCTGCTTCTCTTTCTCTTTCATTTCTCCACTACTTTCATGCTCCTCTTAGCGGTGTCCAGAGCCTCTGGGTGTCTTGAGTCATCTCAGGAGTGGTCTCAGGAATGCTATGTCCCATCCATATAGTTCCATACTGGGCAGGGGTCTTCTTAACTGTGTTCTGCCCACAGGGGCTTGTCCAGAACTGGACTGGTGATCATCTCTGACTAGCTCTGCACCTGGACCATGTGACCCCATGATAATTGTCATTCTTATACCCAGGGAAATAGTTGATATTGTAACTTTAGTCTCATTGTCCACATGGCCTGCAGCAGACCCTCAGGCTGTACCCAGACCCAAGAAACCTGCCGCACTCACTGACAGCAGCTCCACTCTGGCTGACTCAATTTTCAAGTAAATGTCTTAGTGTTTTGTTTGTTTGTTTGTTTTTAATTCAAGCATGATAGTGTTAGTTGATGTTGTTGTTTTCCTGGAAAACAACCTTTGTAACTATATTTTTGAAGGATGTTTTCTCGGAGTAAACAATTCCATATATTGACTTCTCTCATTCAGTGCTTGGAAGTACATTCCACTGTTACTGGATTTGCATCAGTTCTGTAAGGAAGTCAGCTGCAAGCTTTGGAACTATTCCTCTGAAGGTAGTATTCCTTGTATTCCTTTTTATCCTTTAGCTACGTTTGTATTTTTGACTTTGACATTAAGAAATCTTCCCATTATATTCCAAGGTTGGATTTTCTCATGGTTATTATTCTAGAGGCTTTCTCAAAAGTCAAAATATATGAAGTGCTTCAAAATTATGTTCAAATGTCAATGCTCTTTATACAAAATCAGAGTACAGTGACTCTCCCCTGAGGAAACTGATTATGCAATTAAATTCTCTTGTGGTTTTATTAGGAGTTTAGTATATGTGACAAATACGAGCCTTGGATGAACTCAGAGACATCTCCTCTCTCTGATATTTTATATTAACTGCTCTCTTTTGATTTTACTGCTTTCTAATTTTGGGGGTATTTTTCTGGTTAATTGATGTTTTGTCTGATTAATGCATAAAATGCATAAAGAATGATCACCAAGCCAGTGATTTAAAACAATGCATACTTACCATTTCTCTGGGCCAGTAAGCTTATCTGGGTCCTCTGTCAAGGGTTCATGAGCTGCAATCAATGTGGATTTTATGTGATGTTCTTTCGTACAACTCAGGAATTCTACCAAGTTTACACAGTGGTTAGCGAAGTTCAGTTTCTGATAGCTATGGTATTAAGAACCCCCTTTGTTACTGTCAATCAGCTGAGAAATTCTCTTAACATTTGTAGCTCTGCTAGGTATCCCTCTCGAAAGCATTTAAACTACCCTTCTCACAGGATGCCAGGATGAGGATAAGAAGACATCTGACACCAGTCTGCTAGTGTGGAACTTTTGTAAAGTCACCGAGATACATACTCTATTACCTATATCATGTTCCATTGCTTAGGAATGAATCATAGGTTCTACCAGCGCTGAGGAGATTCTTACACAAACCATGGCTGATGTCACCTCATTATGTCAGCACAGTGGTGCAATAAAGAAAAGTAGGAACTTTGCTCAACTGTCAGTCACACACCCTCTCTGTCAAGTCCAAGGTGCTTATTCTGCCTTAACCAACCATGTTCTCTGTTCAAGGATAAATGGAGATCTTATGTCTTCAAAGCTTGCAATTTGGAGAGAAGGGAACACTATAAATTAGATATTGATGCCATTGTGTTAAAAATGAAAACATACTAAACAGTTTAATAATTGTCAGGCCAAATATATCACAACTGCAGATCCCAAAGCCCTCAGAGAGTCTAGCCTTCAGCTCTCAGCTACTAATAAATCTTATAACCAAAGAAAACTAATTGATGTCAGAAACTAGAAGAAAACACATAGCCATATAACAATATATAACATCTGAGAAGCTATTCATGGATTTAGAAACAAGTCTACTAACTTTCATTAAACAACCATGCATCCATAGACATTATTTTATTAGCCAAAATGTGAAGTGGAAATTTCTGGTTTCTGTGGAGACTTAGTTGTATCATGTAATATTTTTCTGGAAACTGTCTTATAAGAGGATGTTTTTGCTGAAGCAGACAAATGGGAGGATGTTTTGCTAAGAACAGACACTTGGCGTTTTCAGGAAGCTGCCTAGAAAAGGGGCATGTGATGTTTTGCTAGAGTAGGTGCTTGAAAGGACATGTGATGTTTGGAAAGGGTATAAATATAACCCAACAGGCAGTGGATGGCACCGTATAGCATTGGTTCACCTTGCCATTCTTTGCTGGTCAATGTTTGTCATGACTTTGTAGAGAGAAACACACCAAACAGCTTCTGGTAATGTTCCAACGGCTTCTTGCTGCTTCCACAGACTTGGGCTGATTCGCAGAGTCGCATGGTTTCCTCTGGATCTAACTGTTGTTGCTGACTCATAAATGGTGTTTGCAAGTGGATCAAGCTTCTGCTGCTGATTCATGTGAACTGAATCGCTAACAATGTAGATTGGATTTGCCCCAAAGAACTATTTCTAAACAGGTCTACATCTTCCTTTGCCTTATTTATCTTTCCTTTCCATTATCTCTGGTGGGTGCTGAGCTAGAAGGGAGGTTAAAGCATTTAAGTACATTTACTAAAGTAGGTTTTGAAAACTGTAAACCCACCTGTGCCATCCAATGTGGGATGCCAATATGTTGTAAGAATATTTAATCTAATCTGGGGTTTCTACCCTACCTTTTATAATTTAGTTCCCAAATAAAAGACACAACGACCTTTATATTTATAATAAGCTTCAATCAGCACAAGAGCTAGGCAAATATCTATCCTCTATGCTACTATGTCTATTTCCCAGCCAACAATTCCTTTACATAATTTATCATGTTTTGTCTGGTCTGCTCTTAACTGCAGTTAGCCAAGGCATATGATCATTATTCCATGACAGCTCAACCTAACCCATGACAGCTTTCTTCCCTCTCCACCTTCTAATATGTGCCCTCATTTAGAAACAGATTGTTTCTGGATATCAATACAATGCTATCTACCTATGGGACATAGATACAGGACCTGAGCAATAACAGGAAAAAGGGTCCAAGGAAAAAGTTGATAAAGCAGATGTGAGATGTGTTTTAGGAAATAGTATTCAAAGAAACAAGCCAAAGTTGAACCAGTTCTGCATAATCATAAACAAATGGTGTAATGTGGTAGGAAATGCCTTTTTCATACACATATCAAACAGCATGTGTTCTCTGTTCTATGCTAGGCTTTGTATTAAACACTGCAAAGGCAGTGCTAAATATGACAAGCAAGGGCTTTACCAACATATTATTGTGTGAAGGATAGAACAACACTAAAACAATCATTTTTAAAAACTTACAATTTAAAATTCTTACAATGTTTATGAACTATAAATAAAAAATTACAAGAAAATGAAAAAGTAACTTTTATTCACCAGAAGTAACTGTCATCTCAGAGACTTACTGATGAACGACTTCACCCTTTCTAGTTCTTCCTGAACTCTGGCTGTCTGATTCAACTCAGCTTTTATGAATCAAATTCTTCTCCAAGCTGACTGATTCAAACTGGCCTTTCAGCTTCTGACTGAATTGCTCTGCTTGGCCTCAAACTAACTCTGGCAATCTGTTTTAATCTTTTGGCTCCTCGTTTTATGGCTCTTTCTGTCTTCATCTGCAACCTGTCTCTGTAAAACTGTCCTAGAAAAACTGCTATACACACTACATTCCCTTCACTGCTCTTAAGTAGCCTTTCTTTCCTGAGCTGTTCTTGTGAGTGTTGGGCATATCCTGTCTCTGACTCAGTCTGTCAAATATTTCTCTAATTAATCACTTTGTTTGCCCCTCAATGAGACATCACTTTCAAACATGAATGCTTCCTTCTACAAACTAATCATTAAGGATTAAATATATGTACTAAGGATGTGTCTGCATTCCAGTCAGATCACACACAACTTGAAGGTTTGGGGATGTGATCCCTTCCCAGAGCAGCCATGTTGCTGGATTAAAATTCCCCTGCAAGAAAAAATAGAACAGAAAAATAATTTTATTTGTTTCTTTATTTGCCTGTTTGTTTTTTGAGACATGGTTTCTCTGTGTAGCCCTGGTTGTCCTGGAACTCACTTTGTAGGTGAGGCTGAGTTTGACTCAGAGATTCTCCTGCCTCTGTTTCCTGAATGCTGGGATTAAAGGAATAGACCACCACATCTGGCTCAGAAAATGAATTTTAAAGTCAGAAAAGTTCCCTGAAATCAGGACAGATTTAAAATCACATATTAAAAAGGGGGCATTGAGGGGCTACAACAAACCTTGATGTCCCCTTGTTTCTAGTGGCTAGATAGTGTGTCTGTCTCTGAGCCAGACTGCTCTGTGTACCATGTGGACAGCTCAAAATGTATGGCTGTAGCTTGTGTACCATATCCTGCCCAGTGATGGTGTCCAGATCAGTAATGTCTCAGCACAGGAAGGCTGTTGGGGACAGACCCACCTACTGTACCACCCCAGCCTCCATCAGTGCTGTGTGTTTATAACACTAATGAATGCTAGAATGGGGGATAAGCAATTCTTTTTGACAAGAGAAAGAACAAGCCAGTTAGCAAAGACAGCAGTGTTTGTGAAAACTTCTGGTGAGAACTGGGTCTGTGGAGTTCTGCTCCCCACACCCACCCCCGTTCCCCTTCCCAGCCCTCCATTCCATTGCTCTGTGCAAGTCACACAGCCAAACACAAGGACTGGAAAAGTATCTTCTCTCATTTGAAAGTAGTAGCGGGGAGAAATCAGTCTACTCACTAGAAATACTAATATTCTAAATAACATCACCATATTCCAAAATGAAAGGAAGGGAAAATGGCCTTTAGTACTCGGGTGTGATAATTAATCTTCCCTGTCAGTTTGTTTGGAATCAAAATCTCCTAGAAGAGACATATCTCTCAGTGTGCTTATGAGGGGTTTAACTGAGGAGGGGAGACCCACCCACAATGTGGGCAGCACCCTTTCACGGGCTGTGATGTCCTAGTGTCTAGGACGTAGACTGAATAAAGAGGAACAAAGAACAGAGTGAGCTGGGTATTCGTGTTCACGTTTCTCTGCCTTGGTCTGATCTCTTTCTTCTTTCCCTCGGTTACAGGAAGAGAAGTGATGACCACATTGGTTTTTAATGAATTGAGGAACTGGGAAAGAATTGATCAGACTACACTGCAGCATACATTGTCAGTAGTCAGAAAAAGGTATTTTCGTTGGAAAGAAGACACAACTCAGGATTTTATAACCAGTCAAATTGTGTCCAGATTGCCTATCAGTATCAGCATGTTTTAATTTCTTTTATGTTCCACTCCGTATTTAGGACCTAGAAGGCCATTTTTTTTCCTATATCAGGTTGGGTCAACAAATGAGAGGAAATTGCACATGACTTTGAATGCAGGGAAACTGCGAAAGCTCCTGGGGCTTGATGCTGTCAGCACATGAACAAAACCTGCTTCAGTCATGTTCCTAGAACTTGTTCTCTAAGGTGCCTGAGGCCACTGGGGTATTGGCTGTGATAGCTCCTACTGATTTCCTAAATGTTGTTTTCCATGAATTTAACCGTTTCAATTAGTTCACAGGCGTGGTAAGAACATAGGTACTCCTCAACTTCCTCCCTTCTTGAAGTGTCTGCAGTAATTTCTCTAATATACTTTGACTAAATGGGTATGAAACATTCTTGTGAATGTAGAAACTCAGGCATCAAGAATCTGCATTCTTGGGGCTGGAGAGATGGCTCAGCAGTTAAGAGCACTGACTGCTCTTCCGGAGGTCCTGAGTTCAAATCCCAGCAACCACATGGTGGCTCACAACCATCCATAATGAGATTGGATACCCTCTTCTGGCATGTCTGAAGACAGCTACAGTGTACTCATAAATAAAACAAATAAATAAATCTTAAAAAAAAAAAGAATCTGCATTCTTTTAAATAAAAAATGCTTATATATAAATACAGGTAAATCATAATATGAACTAGATAAGTGAGTCTGAATGCAGTTTAGTGGTACCCAGCATGCACAAGGCCCTGGCGGTGATCCCTGGCACCAGAACACTACAAACAAACAACATTGAGCCTTTTATTGTGGCATGTTTGATAGTACACCCTGTGATCCCAGCATCTGAGATGCTGAAGCAGGAGGATCAGGAGAAGACTTAAAAAAAAATAAATGATGACACAATAGGATGCAGGATGTTCCTGCCAAACTCCAAGGCACAAAGGAGAAAGAGTGACCAGGGATGTTTTAATGAGCTCATGTGTCCAGGAGTCTTTCATAGCAGCTCATGGGCAAATGTTCCCTAAAGTGGGAGAATCTGACTTTTAAAATGAACTCTGATCTCATTATTTATCTTCTCCAAGTAAAGCATGTGGTTGTGATTTGCTTCCCTTTTTTTTCATTAAAGAAATTCATCTTGTGGTTTGTTCTTTTAAACTGTCAGGGGACCTGGTGCTTTCCTAAGGCTCCGCCTCTACTTCTCCATATGGTTTTTATCTGTCTGGGTTCCTGTCCATCAAATTACCCAACTGGTATGACCTAGATGGCTGTATATGGTTAATTCAAGAAAAACAGTTTTGTATAGTTTGTACAGTGTCATAAATTAAGTATAAAAATAAAAGTAATAACTAAGTGAGTAAAGATCTCTTCAAGTACAATACTGGATATGTCAGCAAGCTTTGTCTTCAAGTAACATTCTTCCATAAAACTGACTATGATCTGGATACTAGATATTTGTCTTTGTAAGTGTATGTAGTTCACTACTGAGTTCACTGGGGAAATATGACCTCAGAAATTAGGCTTGAATCAATAATACAGCACACTATTATTGTAAGAAATTTCTAATTATCAACTGTGAGTTATTTGTACTTCTTAAATTAGTATTGAATTTTTTTTATTCTTATCATTTTCAAAACATCAGAAAGGGATTGAAACAAAACCACTCAAATCCTCAAATGATTTGAGGGGGGAAATTTTAAGATACCAGTAATCTGGAAAGGGCTATTTTTCCCCACTGTAAGAGTGTAAATGGGTATCAGACGATTAACATTCCTGTATTACTCTCGCATATTTGAACAGAATAGACATATTTAAGTAGTCCCAAAATCTAAAACTCAAGTATTTCCCCCTCATCCCTGTCTCTTCCATCTGTCTTGTATGCTTGTTTCATACCACCCACTCCATTCTGTTAGGTTAGTAAACACACTTATAAGGTATACTCAACCATGGACTAATCTTGTCTCCCAGGGGTATATTACTAAGGGTAACAGTGAAGACTATACATCATATTCTTGGTTGCTGACATGTTTCTATAAAGAAAAAAACAGAATTGCTAAGTCCTGAATAGAGTATTAGAAACTGCCTGCAAGTCTACCATTCCTTAAATCCCTTCCACAAACTCTATATGGAAAAAAAAAGCTGTATTTTATCGTTTAACATTAGAACTTTTTTCAGTAGTAAAGAATTAAATAAAACATTGAATGAATCCAACAACGTTAGTTAACTTTTATATCCTACAAAGTACCAAATACTCTGCAAGGAGCTAGGAACATAATTCTTAACCCAAACAATAAATGTTCTAGCTTCATGATGCTCACAGCTTAGTAGAAAAAATGGACACTCAACCTATTTTCCAAATCTCGCAAAATATGTAGCTGTCACAGGAGACTATAGAGAAAACACTCCCATGGGAAGACATGTCTGGCTAGATGTGGCTTTTGGGATTGATATTTGAGCTGGTATCTTAAGGAGGAGAAGCAATTCAGTAGGTGAGATCACATGACTATAGACATTAGTCAAAGCCAAGAACCTTGTTGAAAGACCAGAGGTGAAACAGGGCAGGAAATGACAAGAGATTGAGACCGATGATGTTCACGGTGCCACACATAGAATAGCCAGAAAGAAAAAAAATTCAATATGAAGGTGAATCCACCAAGAAGCAGCGAATTAAAGTGATTAAGTCATAATCTTGCTTACAACGAGAGTAACTGTAATAAGAGTTTGAGAGCAAGTAAAGTCTGTGGGCAGAGAAGAAATTGGAATCTAGAAGTTTAGAAAGCCATGTGTAAGCACAAGCTACAAAGAAAGACAGGCAAAGAAGCTCTTTCTGGATGGGATAGAAAAAAAGACAGAGATATCCTAAAAACAGGATGACAAACATTTGCTGCTGGAAAATAACAGCTGGAATATGCACACAGCAGAGATAGAGTTTTCTTAGGCAGTGTTCGCAGTTTTGGACAACACTGCAATCTCCCAGCACCTGGATACATAATTAAGTTAACCCTTTCTTCTTCACTCTCTCCTAGACACTTCCCCTGAGTTCCTCTCAACAGGGGGTTACTCGAGCATGACTGTTTTCTATTTCCATATCTAGAAAGGAAAGGCTCAGCAGAATCACATGCCCCAGTCATGGTTCAGAAACACAGGATTTGTACTTGTTAAGTCTAATTGAGCTTTAAAAACAGGACAATTATAAATGCTGAGAAAATATGAATGTCTTCTTTAAGAATGTATGTAAGTTCACAAATCTAACTGGGTAAAAAAATAAGACACTTACCAAAACCATGAAAAATATGAGAGCTTATTTTTTTTAAATGAGTTTTTTAGGAATGGTCATAATTTCAATGGTCAAATCCTAAAGATTATACCAGGATAACTTCCACATAAGGTCACACAAATGGGCCATAATTTCAAGTTTAAGTTGGTACTCTAGAGTAGAAGAGGGCATTTCAGATAATAGGATGATATTGGTAAGCATAAATACAAGCCTGACCTATAGCCCTGGTAGGAGATTGGCAAGTGCCATATACCATTCTGTTAAGACACATGTGGGCAACTTTGGACTGTTTCATAAATCTAACCTTAAGAAGTCAGGAAACTGCAGTGCTGTGGTGAAGCATAGAAATACTAATTTCTAATTGTCCTCACACTCTTCTGTTTATACTGAGCCATCTTTATACAAAGGCTAGTGGCCTCAAACACGTACACCTTCACTGTACAAGCACGCCTAGCAATCCTTGTTTACTTTGAAATCATTTTTAGCAACGGAAAGTGAGAGTACTAAATTTGTGATGTTTTTGATGTATTCATTTTCCTTTTACAGAGTGAGTGATCCTTCCCCCCACCCCATGTTTGAATGTATATTTAGATTTATGAATGTAGAAATTGTGTGTGCTAGCTGAGTGACAGATCTGGAATTTTCTGGTCCTACCTAAGATCACTGCTACATGTGTTTACAACTTAGACAGTAAGATTTGCAAAAAAGTGTTGGTCATCAATTGGTAGACATCTGGATCATTATCCCCATGACAGATCAATGTACAAATGCACTGTAGTATTCTACCTATGACATCGCTCTACTAAGACCTTCTTCAATTACTTGCCATCTCTCCACACATATTGACAACCAAACTCCTACCATGCATTTGCTAGCTCTTAAAAAACCAAATCAACAACAACAACAACAACAAAAATCCAGGAATCCATCCTCATGATTTCACTGATTTCATTTTTATTAAGACCACAGGAGACCTTCGAGGATCAGAGTCTAATGGCCACTTCTCAGCACAAACATCCGTTGCCTAGTACCTACTTATACCTACACAGTTCTGTGCTTTCTAAAAATCACACCACTATCAGTAAATAAAGAATAATTGTTTTTTTCAAGTTCACCAGCCTAAGTCCTTGGCACCCTCTGTCTTCTAGGTTAGAGTCACTCAAGTATTGTGTCTTTTTTTCTTTTTTTTTTTTTTTTTTTTTTTTTTTTTTTTTTGGCTCCTTCAAAACATACCTGAGTTGGCTTCTCACCTTTTGTGTTCTTGGTATCCTGGTCCAAGCACCATCAGATGATTGCCAGGGCGCTCAGTCTTTCTCCCTGTTTTTCCACACATTTTCTACCCTGTGCTGCACACAGCAGAGTGAACTGTACTCTAAAACACAGGTGACAAATCACAATGCTCCTTTGATCATAATCTTCAAAAGCATTCACAGTGACTTCCAAGGTACTATGTGATCTACCGCAAACACGACCCAGAACCTACCTCCTGTCTCTCTTCACCGCCTCCCATCCTTCTTACCCAGCCATTCGGGATTCTTTGAGCTGCTGAGCACTTACTTGGGAACTGTGTGCCAGCTGCTTGCTCTGCTTGCAGTATTTGTTCTGTGCTCAGTGTTCATCTTATTAGCAAGACCTGAGCATTCTAAAAATAACCCTTCCTCGTCCATCATGAGGGGTGTTTACAATGAATAAATATTACACCTACCTACATGCATCCTTAGCTATAAGATACTCTATCTTACATAAACACATTTAAACATCTGTCTGTTTTCTTTCATTAAAATGGAAGCTCCATGAAGACATGAATTTGCCCCATTGACAGCTCATATGTTCCCAGTAGCTAGAAGTGTGCTTGTCATATAACATATTCCCAACAACACATATTTATTAAATAAGGACATAATTTTCTTCCCTTCCTCTACTGTGCTCAGATTAGAATAAGCCGTCATCTTCGTTCCTGGGTAGTTATCCACGATACCTTCCTGCATCCTGCCCCTCAGAGATTTTATAGTAAGGGATTGTGGGTCTTGTCTCATTTTATAAATTGGCTTTTGTTTAACTCCTAAACCTCTGGGAATTATTTCCCTCTTGCTAAATTAAATAAAGAAATATTTTCATCATTTTTTCTCTATAGAGTAACATTTAACTTAATTTAGCTTGTGGATGGAAATACATGTACGCTATGTGTTCACTTAATACGTCTGTCAGATAATTTGGTTCTTTTCGGCCTTGGTTAATTCTAATGTCTAAGACAAATCCATTTAGAAAACTAATTTATAATGGATGTACTCTTTTCTATTTTATGGATGCTAAGAAAGATGCTATAACATACTATTCCTGCCAGATGTTATGCTTCTCTCAAATGAACACAAAGGATGTCTCTGGGCTATCGAGGAAAACTAGACAATGCTCTCCTTGGGCTTTGAGGGTGGAGCATGAATACAGGATATTCATGTCCCATGTCAATTTCGACATCATAGCAATATACTGAAGTTCAAGCTATTCATAATTTATAATGAAATGTAATTGTTGTTTTCTTTTCATTTTCCACTGCAAAGCCATAATCCTACCACTGACACCAGCAGGAAGCAGAACCAACCCTTTTCCTCGGCTGTCTAAGATGCAGATAGGTTTTCTTCTCTTTCTTTTTTTTAAGGATGTGGACAGCTTTCCAGACAATCACTAGAGATAGGACCTTAATTTAACCCCAAGCCTGAAGCATTTCCTCTGGGATGTGGATGACTGATAACATGGAAGAGGGCAGAGAAAGTATAGATTTATTGAAAACTCGATGCCTGAAGGAAGGGAGCAAAATTTCTCCTCTAAAGCATTGTTTAAAAGGACAAGCTCAAATCCTCCTCCAGGAGGAAAACCCTCACTCTTGGGAAAGAGGGATTTTCAAAATCAGCCGTAGCTGGCATTTTAAATATTCAATTTCAGAAGCATAGTCTGTATATACGTATGTATCCTCTCAGCTCGCCGTGGAATACAATGACTTGACTACACAGGCTTTAATATCCTCTACCCAGGACACCTCAGTGATTTTTAATTTAAAGAAAATGAGTCTTCCTTTGACGGCTTGATAACCTTTCCCGTGGGAACTTCAGAGAAAGGTCTTCTGTTTATGGCACTAATGAGCATTACACAATAGCCAGCTCTTTAAACCCCGGAGTAAATAGATCTTTATTAACAAACACTGGATTATGTGTTTCTATATCACAATCTTCAGAAATAACCTCCTAACAAAGGGAATAAATAAAGCATAATAGGTTTCTTGCCCTTTACTAAGCAAAATATCAAGAAGCTCTGCAGGGGCAAAGGTTAAGTAACTCTTTTATTTACTAATGATAAAGCTAATTGTGTGAAACCTAATCCTACTGGGCTGGAAAAAGAAGAATTTTTCTTTTAAATAACACTTAGCCCTCACAGTGATTTTTTTTAAATAAACATTGCAAATCTTCAAATAAGCCTCCCCCAACCCTTCATATAGCTCAAATTAATATATGATTGCAAGAATAGAAAAAAGGCGCATTGCACTTCAAATGACTTCCCGAGAAACGTGAATCACCTGTCCTTTGCTCGGTGCTCAGAGTAGTATTTTCAAAATATAAATATTCCTTATTACCCTTTCATCAGTTGGAACTAACCAAGTGGCACAATTTGGTGGCTAATTATAAAATAGCCTGTGTTACAGAGGAATTAAAACAGCAAATGAGTCATCTAGAAAGCTGCCATGGTTTTTCTGAGATTCTATGCACACTGCCTGTGTGAATTTTAATACATAATTTTAATTATGCAGTTCTTTCCAGCAACCTCTTCTCATTAGTTAGGCTGTGTGTGTGTGTGTGTGTGTGTGTGTGTGTGTGTGTGTGTGTGTGTGTGTCTTTAACCTTGATTACAAAGTCAAACCATTTTAGCTGAAATTGAAAATATCTGTGTATTTATAGAGAAAACAGAGGGGCATGTTTTGATAAGGTCTCCAGAGGAGCAGGGCAAAACTTAACCCAGGAAGAAAGGAAGGCTGCCTGGGTTTTGTATCAGACAGCAGCTAACGAAATCCTAAGAGGGTTTGTTACATGAGCCAGTGGGCTGCGGCAACCTTTAACATGCAGGAAACTGGAGTTAATTAAACAGTTACAAGAACCCTATCTATCATCCCAGCATCTACTCTATCCCAAGTCCATTTACATTTTAGAATTGAAAAAAAAAATGTTCTCAGGACTGTTGATAAACCATGTTTACTGTGTCTATTGATTTGCTACTTTTGCATAACCTTTACGTTTTAATTATCTTATAGTCTTTCTGGAAGGCTCTTCCGTAGTACTTGCTATCTGATTAGACTTCACTGGCAATTACTAAACACTAGGAGCACACCTTTTAATGGATTAATCTGCCTTGAAGTTATTAGATGACGTGGGCGGGGGTGGGGGAGTGAAAATGTTAAGAAAAAAAAATAATGTTGAACAGCTATATCCAAGCCACAAGTGTTCGTGGGAGAGGAGGCAAACTGAGGTTATATGCCTGACTTTTGTTCACTGGAATGGAGGAAATGTGTATTTAGACACAGTTTGTCAGAAAAACCATGGAGAAGGCACCTATCAATTTGATAATTGAGATACAAATTTAACACCTGGTGAGCTTGCCTTCTAAGGAAGGGCTGGAATAAGAACTGCTTCTGATATCAATATTTGTATTGAATGAAATTTTATTTATTATAATAAATTAAAATTTCACAGTGTATGTTTATTTCTTCCTGCCTTAACCTTTAGTGGGTATCTATAGCACACCAACACTGTACAAAGAGCCTATGACGTGGCTCATCTCATAAAGTGAGATATGCTGGTTCCATTTTACATGTGAAGGGACAAAAAACGATTTGCCTCAGGCCACACCCTCTGAAGGTTGACTTAAATCTACAAGTGTCTGATTCCAGAACACTCTAGCTTAACCACTGGGCAGTATGTTGTGAGATATACTTTGATACTGAACCCTAATTGTCACTTAATAAAGTGGTCACCTCATTTTGATGCTTTAACTTTTTACTACTCAACTTTTTACTTTTTATCTACCCAGAATCATAACTTGAAGATCCAATTATGGCAACTATTTCTAAAAGTCAAGATAGCCTGAGCCCAAGAATAATACAAAAGGAAGTGTATATGAGCGAACTATCTATCAAGGGGCCTGACCAGTCTGAGCCAATTCCCCTAAGGAGGCATAGTAAGAAACAAAAAAGAAGAATCTATTTCTCATATACTGTTAGCAACTTGTGTCTAACTATATTTTATATGCCAGAAGGGGAAAAAAGAATCATCCCAGAAGGAATGCACAAATCCCCAGCAGTTGGGATAGGGACAAATACAAGAGCAATCTTCCTGTTCTTCCTGCTTGCTTGAGGCTTTGGAGGCAGCATGGGAAAAGCCAGAGTTGCCTGTTTTGAGTTATTTTGAATCAGAACTGAACACAAAAGCAGGAGTCAGAGCTGAATCTTGAGCAACTTGTTTCATAATGATTTTGTCAAGAGCTGGACCTGGGTCTCTGCTTGTCAACTTGGATGAGAGCCGTTGGCAGGGAGCCAGGCATCCTCAGAGCCTCACAGTAAGTGGGCATCTCTTGCAAAAGCTCACTGGGGTTTGATAATGGATCATTTCAGAACACTTTTATATTAAGACAGACATCAACACATGGTGGGATTTAAAATAAACCATGCAAGTATTTTTTTTTAAGATAAAACACTGTATCTGAAAGAATTATTAAGCCATGAATAGGCCTCTTAAAGCCAAACATAGCCCCAATTCCCTTCACAAGACACATACCCTTTCCTCCCATTATCTTGGGAGGACTTGGGTAGTCAGATTCTACTGTCTCTGGGGTTCCTGATGTCCTTCATCTTTGCCATGTCATGTCTTAGGAATTTAGACTCCTTGAGTCTGTAAAAGTCTTGAGGGCCTGTAGAAGTAGCCCCAGCTTCTGCACCCATATTGAAGACATCTTGCTGGGAGCTTTATGTGCTTCCTGTAACAGAGCACATATTACGACTTTTCTACAGAAATTTAATTTGGATTTGATCCTTCTAGACGCACTTACGCTTATCATGGAATGAAATGCTGTGCCTCAGAGAAAGGCATTCATGTCTTGGTTGGGTTTTTTGTTTGTTTTGTTTTGTTTTGCATCTGCAGTGTAATCTATTGTGAGGGTCTTCATCTCCATGCCAACGACCAGAGTTTTACTTTTCCATTTGATATGAAGGATAAGAACAATGATTAAAAAGAAATTGCAGTTACTTATTTATTGATTTTTTTCCATACAAGTGGGGCATAGGGGAACAGTTTAGAGGTGTGTTACACAGCAAAGCCACACTTCTTTATGTATCTTAGCTTTTAGGGTCCAGACTCAAGGGCACATGGTGGCTACTGCTCCTGTAGAGCACCCATCTTGCTAGAGACAGGATTCAACCTCCCTATCTACATCTTCTTGTTTGCACTCTCATAGTGACTATTACTCTTTGCTTCTTTCGTTTGTAACTTGTTTCTTCCTCTTTCTCTTGCTCTGTCCTTCTCCAGGTATGCTAGCAGACTCTCTCAAGGTCAGACTTACTACATGGCCTACCACCTTTCTACAGCATATGAATTTGTCTCTCCTCCTCTCCATACCAGTCCTCCTCCATCTCCTCAGCCCTACCCAGATGCTAAAAGTCTGTTTGCCACCTCTGTTGTCACAAGCCCTGCTGACAGAGGAGCCTGCTTCTGACTTAGGGCTGACAGTCTGATCCATGGATGCCTGCAGCTTCCTCTGCTCTAAGTCCCTTCCAAGCGCATCCAGAACAAGGCAATACCACAGCTGTCTGATTTAACACTGATGAGGACTAAAACGGGGTTTCCCAATGCAAGGCACTTGCCACCAGCAGGGGTAGCAAAGGACACAGAAGGACTGCAACTCCCTGACCTGTATCTGTCACCTCCATTTCCTCTGACCATACAAGACACTGCATCTTCTAACAAAGATGCTTCCTAAATCCTGGCTTTCTACATTCCTATCAGAGAACACAGCAGATAAAATTTATACAGAGCATTTGTTTCTGTAAGTCCTAAGAAATTTGGGGAATTAAGAAGGTTCACCCCTCCCCCTCCTTTCACAAAGCATGTGAAAGCATTCTTCTTCTCCTAAATGGATTTAGTCTAACTGCCTGCTTCATTATGCTAAAACCATGAAGCAATTTCCTGTTCAAAGCCCAGCTCACAGGCTCTCTGTTGTCAAGTATTTGAATTTCAGATTAGAAATGTGTTCATTTGGATAGCTTGAAAGGAAGGCTTTGTTGTCATTTGGCTTTATGTTCTGCCAGAAGCCAAATCCTCCTCTTGAGCAGTCACCAGCCAAATGCCAGACCTCAACTCTGGACTCAATATCTTGAAAGAAACATAAACACCTCTGGCCTCTGCGGTCAAAGCAAAGGCTTGAGGTCTGACTTCCCCAGTAATAAAACTCTCTCCGATGATGATTTCTGACAGATAGGGGCAGATTTTTAAGGTTCTCCACTCCCCCTCCCACCACCACACAGCACAATTCTTTTCAAGGGGAGACAGGAATATTCCTGCCAGATCGTCCTGCAATCCAGCTTATCTTTATTAGCAGTGGGGCCATTTGTTGCAGAGCCATGACCTGAAGTGGAGGCTGTGTTCTCTTCCTGTCAGCTGTTAGCCTGTCAGTGCTGCCGGCTACACTATACAGCTCTGTCCCATCCGCTCGATGTTACCAGTGTTTACCCTACACCAACCTTACTAGTATTAAGAATACAGACACAGCTGCTCAGAAATTCAAAGAAACAAACTCAGGAGAATGGGATGCAAAGATACATCTAGAAAATAAAGGAAATTCACAGTTTATTACTTAAAGGGCATGGACGTTCTGATACTGCCAAGAAATTCAGGCAATAATTTTTGCACAGATTTTTATGTTGTTTTTTTTTTGTGAAGCTGTGAGAGTCTACTATAGTGCCATAGCATAAATATCATGATGCCAATGTGATCACTTAACTATTACTGACCAAGAAGTAGTACTGAGGGGGCTGTAAGATGGTTCATCACGTAAAGGGGCTTGTTGCCAAACTTGAGTTCAGTTCCCAGGAATCCACTTGATGAAAGTAGGGAATCAATTCCTGGAAGTTGTCCCCTCACTTCCACATACTAAGCAGCTACACACAGGCACATTCTCATACAGGCAGGCATGCACAAACTCAGGAGCATGTGTGCATACACATACACACGCACAAATAAATAAAATTTTATTTTAAGACTTCTTTATTGATGCTTCTTGTGTCTAATTATCACTATGTTCCTGTCTATGGTTTTATTATACAGCATTTTTGTTGTTTCTGTTATTAATAACTAGGATCTTTTTGGTGTTTTATGATTTTCAAGAAAATCTCATCAGCATTACCCCACTTTTGAAACTGTGAGGGCTCAGTCCCATGGTTTGGAACTACATTTCCCAGAACCCCCCTTTCCATGCAGCCTGGGCAACTGTATGCAGAAAGAAATGAAGCAGCAATCATTTGCTCTGTGACTCTCAGTAATGAAATGTGAAGATCACCTGAAAGGTAATCACAAAAGCCAGTTTGTCCTCATTGGCTCCAGCTAGGACCCAGTCTTTCCTGTGCCTGCCAGCAATGCTGACCAGCAGTGCCCCCAAGCTCCCTATAATACACTTGGCTGAACACCTATCTAATCAATGGGACCCAAAGGTGATAGCTTACCAAAGGCTTTAGCCCTGCTCCACTGAGCAGCCTTGCCCTGATACACACCCCTCCTATATTTCCCTGCAAGCTCTGAAATGCTGTCGAGAAGCTACCAGACACTTCACTGTCCTCCATCTCTCCTTCCTGAAGTCTTACACCTCCAACTCCTCAAGTACACAAGTTCTCACTCCTGCACCAAACTGTCCTTCCTTAGTACATGGCTTCAGATTCCTGAATGGCTGACGGATTCAGCCACATTAACAAATGTAGCCTTTCTTGACAAAGTGTAGCAGAGAATGTTAAGCTGTTGTAGCTATTTGACAGAAGGGGGAGCAGATGAAACATTACGAATCACCTCTATTGTCTCTCAATCTTATGACCAGATGTGTTGATGTGGGAAAGAGGGAAAACAAAAAACAAAAAAACAAGCAAAAATCGTAAAAGCAGCTAAAGAGCTAATGAAGGCCAGGGTATTTTAGTGATCACTAAAACATCTTACAACTTACATGAAACTCATCTACAGTTAAGAAGATCAAATGAGATCTTTCCTAGTAGAAAAGATCTATCTACTAAGATAATGTCATTCATCAATGATAAAATGTCCCTACGTGGAACAGCCCGGAATAATAAAAGATGACCCTTTGTATCACTACGTGCTTATAGTATGTATTAATAATAGAATTTATTATATTTTATCTTGAGGCTATGTCCATTCCCAGAACTGTGAGGCACTCCTCAATCTCTTCAGGGAGTTTTTCTCATCAATTACCTAACTCGTTCTTAGCTGTTTATCCTCAGGTTTTCTGTAATTAGAGGGAACATCAATGATAAAATAAGAACAACTAGCAATGAGGCTGAAATTAGCAACGATTCTGGAGGCAGCGGCCAAGGGCTGATAAGTGAAAGACCACAGAACACATGATAATTAGTGCTGTGGACTCGAAGAAGGGGCAGAGCTGTAAGCAGTGGTCTGAGCATAGGACATGAGGCACAGCTTAGTTTAATCTGTACAGGAGATCCAGAACTGCTGGCTCTCAGGATCACGTGCTCTGAGGGCTGGTAAGTGAGACTTGTTTTTCTCCGGGTGCACCCTGTGTTGATGATAGTCTCTACTCCAGACTAAAGGACTGGGTCTCCATTTATCTCACGTAAATACCCCAGGCTGTATCTGCCACAGACGCTGGCACATTAAAGGTAGTCAATAAATGCTCGCTAAGTGAAGAGATACGTCCTTGGAAGAGATAATAGGAAGGATGTGAGGCTAGCAAGGCTGGGCTCTGTCTCACTTAAGAGATGCTCAGATACATTCAAGACCTATTCACAGCATGCATAGCACTTACTCTCCTGACCCTTATTTGTTGACATCCAGTGATCTTACACAGTTTCCAAGGATCATCAAATGAGCAAACTTTTTCTGCTTCTAAGTATTTCCCAAGCTTAATATATTAAACACCCACAAACCTTGACAAGAGGGGATTAATACAGATACATATCCAATATTTAGTTCCAACATGTACAGTTGCCAAGCAACCACCACACAACACACAGGACTGTCATTAAGAATCAATCTCTCTCCTTTAACTCCTTTATTGCCAAAGTGAAAAGCAATGCAGACAACAATATCTTTTAAAAGGCTTCTTCCCCTAGGTGCTGTTACCAGCTAGGTTCATCTCTTGCAGAGATTGTAATATACTCTGGAGCTAACACAAATGATCCCATGTTATTAGAATATTCCATTTCAGCACAGCAGATTGTTTTTTTGTTAAGGGAAGCCTGTGACTGAAAAGATATTACAGATTATTAAACTTAGCAATTAGCAATGTAAATTATTTGCCATAAATTAATATAAGACACCAGGGTTCCCACTTAGAGCAGAAAAGGTGCTGTCATAGTAACTCTCTGGTTACTGCTCAGCTTTTCTCCATGGTAATTTCATCTACACCACTCACAGGATGACAATTTTATATCATAAGTAGTCCCCTGGTAGTGGGTATTAATTCATAATAGAAGGAAACAGCAGGGAAAATTTTTTTGTGCTCCTTGCCAGTAAAACACATAAACTGCTCCCCTGAGGCACATACAGTTATATATTAAAACATTAGTGATGGCACTAGAATTAATAAGCGATATAATATACAATACAACCATATAGAGTATATATTAACAGCCCAGGAGAAGATACTGCAGGTCCCAAAGAAAAGATCCCAGGATAAATGGTGTCACAGAGCTTTCTTGTGGGTTAAAAAAGATAAATACATAAGCATAGTTGCAGATAGTGCAAATCTTCACTGGGCCTCACAGTTATCTGAGGTCAGATATTTGAGAACCATTTTGCTGCAGTTGCAGCATAAAACATAAAACCCTCTATTGTTGTCTGTAAACCATAATAGAGCTGCCAGTAACCAAGGGATAAAATAAATGTTTCCAAAGTAATAGAAGGCATTAAGCTAGATTAGTGGTTTCCATAGTTTCTTAAATGATTCTGTTCCACATGCAAATGTTTCCAATTTTGTTCCCCTAAATGAAAAGTGTGCAACGCATCTACTTCAGACTATTAAGAAACACTAATTCAGGAACTATTTAATAGAAGAGACCTTTATATTTTGATAAAGATCTGGTAGTAATCTTGTATAAAATTAATGCTTTCAAAATCTATCCCTCATAATTTGAGGACTTTAAAATGTTTTCCTGGAATAATTTCTCTAAAGGGGAGGGGGGATGTCATGTTCTTTAGGAACGCCAAAACTACTTGATCCCCTAAAAGGAGGTGAATGGTAGATGGAAAGTCACATGACAAAATACTGGCCCAGCCTAGCACAAACCAGATACCCAGCATGTGAAGTTGGCAGCTCCATTCATCGTGAGCTGGAGTAACTGCTACGGTCCTAGAGAACATCACACATCAGCTAAGTAGTCAGTTGTGTGTCCATTACAAGCTTGAGCCAGCAGGGAGGTCACAAGTGCTGTCCCTGCCAAGACTAATTGTATCAACAAAAATGTCCAAATTGCTTTAGGTCTTCCTGGAACATTTTCCAAAGCAAGGTAATGTTTCTTCTCCAGTAGCCTCAGCGTAGACCTAAGTCTTTAGTTTATAGTTACAGCTTTCACCTTGGTCCTGTGGCACTTCCCCATATCCCCAGCCCCAGGAGAGATCTGTCTCTTTAGTTCCATCTTTTGCTTCCCTGTAGTTTCACTGTCTACAGAAATGGGGTGTGTCACTTGTGACTTCAAGTATTCGGCCTCAGTTCTTGGGATTATAGCCACCCAACCATTTTTAATTCCATGTAATTAAATCAGTGATAACACCTGCCTCACTGAGTTGTCCTGAAGATTAATGAGATTTCTAATTTAGTGTTAAATAGTAAGTATTTGCTCTCTGTAGCTGCCATTACCAATAATACTAATTATTATTAATTAAGCCCCAAACATGTTTGACCCCTTTCTCTTTCAAAATTTAAAGGTCCCAAATGTCTCTTTTGTCCCCTGCTCTGTCCTGGGTGCATCTAACTTAGTGCTTCTTTCCTTATCTCTACCCTAAGCGGCAGTAGTCAATCCTGACTTCATTTTGCTTGATGAAGTCCTGCCCCATGGCCACTGTAGCTATTTTGTTTTCTAAAGCACAGATCTGATCATGGAATTCCCCTGCTTCATAATCTGGAGGTCCAAAGTCCTCAGCCTGATCCATGTTTGTAAGTTCTTTCACTGAACCCTATCTAGCTGTTTAATCTCTTTGACAACATTATAGAATGAATGTCCTTCAACATTTTATTTCCTTGCATCAATTGTTATTTTCCCCCTCTTAATCACTTCGCTTGATGTATCAGCTATCTTCTACTCCCCCACACCCCTCCAGAATCCACTCTGTACTGCTGAATCTTTCTTACCTTCCTGGGAGGTTAGCCAATGGTTGCCTAAGTCACCAGGATTGTGTTTGTTCTTCGCTTCCCTGTGGAAATCAGTCAGCAAGCATGAGATACAGGAATGGGAAGAGGGTATCAGAAAGCTCTCCTCCCACCCCCACCCCCACCCCCAACTCTGCCTGCTCTCCAGCAGTGAGTTACAGATTTCCTGAGCAGCCCTGGGGAATCTTCTGCCAATACAACTCCCAACAGGAGCCCCAGGGCAGCTCTTCCTCCGCTGTTCTTCAAGCCTTAGAAGGATGTTGTTCTCTGTTCTTCTTCATGCCTTTATTAAAATGTATCATCAAAAGCTCTAGCTGACCTGCCAAAATGTGTAACTTCAATTTAATCATGAGAACATAACAAACACACCTCAGTTTCTGGAGATAGTCTACAAAATAGCAGCCTGTACTGACAAAAAAAAAAAAAAAAAGATGAAAGTCTTTCCCTCCAAATCCCCAGTCACTCATCTACCCCCACCTAACACAGATACACATCCATAGTCCAAGGAACTTTCTGAGATTCCAGGAGACTGCAGAGACATGACAACTGAAAGTCGAGTGAAATATTGATTGAATTCTAGGCGAATAAAAAAGAAAAGAAAATCTATAGGATATTTGTACAATTCGCAAAATGTTAAGATTGACTGCACATTAGAGAATAACATTTTAAGTTCTTGAGATTAGTAATTATATACTGATTGCTTAAGAAAATATCCTTGTTCTTAGCAAAGATATTGCAACAAATTGAGGAAAAATGGATTTGATATCTATAAATTACTCTTAAATAATTTAAGGAATAAAAATATAGTAAGTTTTTTTTAGAAAAAAGAAGACATAATATGTTCACCATTTGAATTCCACTTACTGATAACACCTACAAAATTCCATTTATTAATAAATATTCAAGTTACTATATATTTTTCATTACTAACAATAGTTATCAATCAATAGCATATATATATATATATATATATGTATATATATATTAGAAATCTTATAGTCAACCATCAACTCTTTATTTTGGGTTATATTATAGGTACATCCAATTCTAATAACCCTTTGAGGACTTGTCCTTAGTGCCTCAGAGAATGGAGTGAGCCCTAGAGTGTAGCTCTATTGAGCTCTATGATGGAGCCTTTTAACCATGTGTGGTGATTTGAATATGCTCAATCCATAGCGGGTGGTACTGTTAGGAGGTATGGCCTTGTTGGAGAAAGTGTCTCGCTGTGGAGGTGGCCTTTGGAGGTCTCCTCCTATGCTCAGGCTCCACCCATTACAGAAGAGAGCTGCCTGAGGATGCCAGTCTTCTCCTGGCTGCCTTCAGATCAAGATGTTGAACTCCCAGGTCTTCCAGCATCATGCCTGCCTGAATGCTGCCATGCTTTCCATCATGACAATAATGGACTGAACCTCTGAACTATAAGCTAGCCCTCAATTAAATGTTGTCCTTTATAAGAGTTGCCCTTGGTCATGGTGTCTCTTCACAGCAATGAATCCCTAACTAAGACACCATGGCAATGCATTTCTATCTGTGCAGTGTTGAAGTGTTCTCTTCCATGGTTCTTGTGCTGGCTAGGTTTATGTCAATTTGATACAAGCTAGAGCCATTTGGGAAGGAGGACCCTTAATTGAGAAAATGCCTTCACCAGATTGGCTTATGGAAAAGCCTGTGGTTAATATGTTTTCTTGATTAGTGATTAGTGGGCAAGAGCCAGCTCACTGTGATCAGTCTCACCTCTGCTTTGCTGGTATTGGGTTCTATAAGAAAGCAGGCTGAACAAGCCAGGAGGAACAAGCCAATAAGAGGCAGTCCTCCATGACCTCAGTTTTGGTTTCTGCCTCCGGGTTCCTGCCCTGACTTTCTTTGATGATGGACTGTGATATAGAAGTGTAATTGAAATAAGTCGATTTTAGTCATGGTGTTTTATCACAGCAATAAAAGCCCCAACTAAGACACTTCTGTAATACTTTACACAGACTTCTAGTGAATCTATCATGTGACCTCATAAATATTTTCTAAACCACGGTATTGTGTTTTGTTTCTCTGCTGAGAGTGTCTGGACGCCTGTAGTACACAGGCCCAAAGAAGGCAAAGCAAAGGCTTTTGGCCACCACTACCAAGAGCAACTCTTATAAAGGACAATGTTTAATTGGGGCTGGCTTATGGAGAGACCACAGCCTATGTTTCCCATCAGGGCATAAGACTCTGCTACATGCCAGACAGAATCTCTGAGATTCCAGGGGTGTGAGCTCACGCAACCGCATAGCTCAGTTACATTTTTTGTCTCTTGTTAGGCCACACAAACGAAAAGCTGATAGCTAAGTCACTTTCCTTGTCATTCCTGTATGAAAAATACAACAATAATTCATGGCTTCTTCCTTCCTAAAGGTCGGTTCCACTAAGGCAGTGTTCTTGAGCTCTGATATGCATAAAATCACCAGCAGACATCTTAGTAGGTGAATGCTGATATTGTAGCAGGTCTAGGCAGGGCCTGCAATGCTCTAGTTCTAACCTACTCCCAGGTGATGATGCTGATGTCTGAACCACACTGTGAGTAGCCAAGGCCTGGGGCATTCTGGGCTTTAGTTTGATGCCAGTGTTGGCATGCTAGGATTTCATCGATCAGAGGCAAGTCAGTCCTTTAGGAAACCTAATTACCATTAACAGCCTCTGCATACATTGTGTGGTCAGAAGACCATGGTTTTCTTGATGTCAAGAATTATGCTTTAGTAATCATTCTTTCTAAATCAGACAAACCTTTAAGGTTAGAACATCCAGAAAGGTACTCATTCAAACCAATGCTCTCCTAAAACAAGAGTATTTAAACACCCAACTGCATCTTCAGGGTTTCATAGGAAATCAGCTTGATCTAAAATAGTCACTGAATTCTGATATCATAGATATGCTTTGGACATTATAACTGAGCAGAAGAAAAGACCTCTCTCCTACATGCCTAGAATTTCCTCCTCTGCTTGTAGAAGGTTCATGTGTTGATACTAGATATAGAATGTATTTAACATAACATTTTTTTTAATTAAAAGAATGTTTCATCTTTTTATCCATTCCTAGGTAATAATACACACATTGATGTAGGCCAGGAACAATGTCATAAAAAATGACAAGTAGCAACTGCAGAAAAACAATAACAACCAAGTACTCTGTGCTGTCAAACACAAAACTAGATGTCAAAACACAAAAAACGAAAGTAGAGCAAAAGCTTGAGATGAACCCTGGGGACAAGGGATTCTCCATATGCTGTGCTGAAAAATACATTTCCAACACAAAGCTTTACTAACAAGAAAATTCTTTGTATATTTATCATTGACATACTACTTATTATATTTTAACACATTGACTGTTTCTATGAAGCAAAGATTATTTAAACTTTGTAAAACAAGAAACAACATATCAGTTCAGAGTCAAAACTTGAATCCCAGACTTTAAAATGCTAAGGTGGTGCCATATCCACTACATGAATCTTCTATGGGCAGAAAATAAACTGAGTTAGTGTGGAAGACCCCATTGGCCCATGTCTAGTGCCAGTTCCAGGATGAAGTACTTCTAGAATTCATTCTTCCTCCATGATACAATAAATGCCTTTGTGTAGCTTACCTTTATTTTTGCCTTTCCCTTAAGGAAATATTTGATAAACACATTCACAATTGAGTAGAAATGACTAGTAAATTTAGCAAAATATTACTTCTGGATTCATATGGCAGCTAACAGGGAAATCACCAGGGAGACATGACCAATCAATCTTCTATCACACCCCCTTAGGCAGTACGAGGCGAGTCCTGCCTAATTCATTCAGACATTTAACATTCTAACATAATCAATTAGCAGAGTTAATTATACAGCAATTTCTTCCTAATTGATACATTCCTTCTTGAGGAGGGGGGTGGAAGGGGGATTCCTTAAGACTCAGAAAGCAAACTCACAAGTCTTAAGAAGTTCCTAAAGTGTACATGATTCCCAACTCATCCTACCCATTGTTATATATAAGTAATAAGGGTTTCTAGGGAGGACACTGATTTGTAGAGCTGATTACAAACTGAACAACAGCTTTCTTGGACAAGTGCCCATGCTGGGTTATGATTTTCAGGGATACAGCTGTCTTTGAAACATCCATGCTCTTGGAAAATACCCTTCACCTGAACCCCCAAAAGTAACCCCAATAAATTCACTGACTTACCAACTTGGACTTTCATGGAACCATTGCTTTGGTCCCTCCCTTGTGACTTACCTGAGTGGGAAGTCATTTGTCTCCATCTCCCCTAAGAAAACATAACAGATGGGTAAATTATTTTACAATATTCATGAAAATAAACTCATAGCAGATGAGCTAAACATGGAGATGAGCCTACCCTGATCATCATTTTTACTTTTTGTGGCCTGTGTTTATTTTGTTATTGTTGTTATTTTGTGTATTTGTGTTATTGTTTGTTTGTTTACTTGGGGTTTGGGGGGGACAAAGTGTTTATTAATAAGAAGAGCACCTTCTAGACAACTGTGCTGAAACATCCCAATTTATTCCCTGCTGGTGATAAACAAGATAGCAACTTGATAACTAGCTGAGTACAGAAGGAAATAGAACCAGCAAGTGGACATTTATTGAGAAACTAGCAGGCCATGCAGGTTTCACGTAAGTTCTAGGTTCCCCTAATAAGTTATAAACTGAAAAAATATTAATTCAAATTATTTGTTTTCCACAACCATTAAAACAATATACCAAACTAAGGAAATGTGATCTGTAATTGTTGAAGATTCTTGTCTGCTGGGCATTACTTTTCTATGAGTAGATTTTACTCAAATTCAATAAATCTCAAATATCCTAAGTCCAGGTAAAGTTGTGCATGCTTGTAATTCTAACACCCAGAAGGCTGAGATCGGAGGATGGTGAGTTCAAGGCCAATTGGGCTAGATAGTTGATTCTGTCTCTCAAACTGATAGACTCTTTTCCTTATTATTGCTACATACATAAACATGTATGTACATGTACGCAAAAACATATAAATACAACCTAATATGTCTGTTTTTGCTGAGCATACCGAGAACACAGGACATCTGAGGAGTTCCTCAGAAGGGCAGCCTATGAGGTATGTGGGAAAATGATAATAGAAGTGGGAATTAGAAAGAAACCTTTCTATAATTGATGAATCAAATTACTATAACACAGTTTCCTTTTGAAATGGAGCAATTTGGGAGGCCCATACTATATATCAAGTGAGTCCTCCCAGCCATTAGCAGAGCTTTGAGAATTTCAATGGCTGTGTTGTTCTCTTTCCTCCTGAGTGATGGTCAGGGGGAGGCTGTTTTCCTGGCTTCTTGGCAAGCTGACTCAGAATAGCAAGCTGGAGAGGCTGTCATCTGGCTCACCACTCAGCTCAGAGCTCTAGCCACAGAGAAGGGCTGACCAGTATTCAGTATGTAGTTGTTTACATTCCCCATCAGTAATAGCTTTCTTTGCACCAATATTGAGCAGAGGATACGAAAAGATGACAAGTATTTAAACTCACATTGACGAAGACTCACTACTGTCAGGCTTAGCCTTAGTGAACGGGAAGAATAGAACAAATGTAAAAATGGGGGCCTCACACATCAATCATCTAAATATTTAAGTTACAGTCTACCTAGCCACATCATCATGTGACCACCTCCTCTCCCGCAAGCACACATCTCCACACTGCCAGGAAAGCCATGCTTGCACATGGAACCCCTCCATCTTGTCCAGCTTGCCACTGGATCACGGCGGCACACACAGCGCCAGCTCTCCTCTTCCTTCTCTGCTCTTCCATCCCATCTGCCACTCCATCTGTGGCCCCCACTGCAACAAGGTCTAGCCATGCTTCCGCTGACTGCAAACTGCCAAGCCTCTGGGAGCAGGAGTGAGCTGACTCTCATTCAGGTGGGAGAGTGCGGGTCCAATAGCATTTAGAGGGTGGTTGGTAGGAAATGCTTTGGGCCAAGGCAGTCAGTTACCCAGGGCTGGCCTCTGAGGGTACATATTCACTATAAATCCAGAGTAGGCTCCTGGGAATAGGGTGGGGCCCATTTTCTGCACAGAGTTCTCACAGAGAGAGTGTTTGTACTGTACCCATTCCTTTCAGATGCTGAAGTCCTGCCTTCTGAGGGAGTATTTAGGCTGAGATGAAGTCAGGAGGGTGGGCTCTGAGATTAGGATGAAAACTCTTAGAGGAAACATCCTCTCTCTCCACCAATGAGATTAATACCCTAAGAAGCAGGCCCTTCCTCTCCCTTCACCAATCGAGGGCACAAATGGCCTGCATCATTTCCTTGAACTGCCAACATCTGTGGTGTCTTACTTTTGCATAAATGATTGCAAATAGAAACCTAACATCTCCCAGTTTAGCCTATAATTTAGAAATAAAACAGGAAAATTAATCAAAACAACCAACTGAGTTATAAACAAGAAATCCAAAACTTCCAAACTTTATATGAAAGCAGTATTTGTCCATCATGGATATTATATCCCACATTTAAACTATATATAATTATGATTTCATAAAACAAATATAATGCAGTATTATACATTTGCAAATAAACATTACAATTTTTCTTGTATTTTTGGTGTAAGGTAAACTGTGCATTTTGTTAAATGTATACAGGTTAGTCATTACACATTATACATCTAAGCAAACATTAGGAAACTACATTTAAAATAAATACATTATACAAGGTAGTTTTCTTGTTACTTGCCACCTGTAAGAAAGTCATGTGTAAAATGCCTATCAATTAAGTGTATGGTCTCTAAATAGCATATAATAATTAGAAGGTTCTGAGAGGAACATCAATTCTGAGAGGAAGTTGAGCTGTTATCTGTATGTTTAGATTTTTCAAAATCTACTTTAATAAGGGTTCTTAAATGCTTCCATCCCTGTAGCAGGAAATTTTCCCCACAAGTTGTGAGGAGCTAAGGTGGGAGGAATAAGGAGAGGAAGATGAGAAGGAAGAGAAGGAGCTAGGGAGGAGAGATGTAGGAGCAATGGAGAACCACGCATGTATTGGGAGCAGCCCTGGGTAACAACTTATATCTAGGTTAGTTAATTGGTTAACACTTCTAATTTTGTGGGCATCTTGTTATTTGAGCATTACCAAATATATAAAGCTATTGGATAATCTTTAAACATTAGAGTCTCATTTCTACTGGGTACGGCGTGGACGGTGGGATGGTCTGGGCTCAGCCCAACCTAGGAGAGACTGGCAGAGCCATCTCCCATGCTGGCATCTCGTGGGTGGCAGGGCCAGTATCTCTGGCCACCTGAACCAAGACAGGGAAGAATATGCTGCCACTGCTTGTGGCACAGGCCTTGTCTAGTTGGGAAGATGGCAGCTGATTAAGAACAAGCCAGACTGAGAGCCGCTGCATTAAATATCTCCTGCAACACATCCCCCTTCTAGCCCATCGTCCAAAGGTAGGGGAGAAAAGATTGTAAATAGGACAAGAAGATGTGGACCTGTTTAGAAGTAGTTCTTTGGGGTGATTCCAGTCTCTGTTGTCAGGATACCAGGAGTCTAGTTCAGTAGTGTCAGGATACCAACAGTCCAGTTCAAAAGTGTCATCAAACATGAATCAACAGCAGCACGATCCAGCAGAAACTGCCAGGCCTCCATCAAATTGGCCTAAGTCATTGGGAGTGACCAGAACCAGTTGGAATGCCAGGAGAAGGTCTCTGTTGTGCTTCCCTCAAGGAAGTGAAGCTCAATGATGCAGAGAGACCGATGGAAGTGTTACATGGCTAGCTATGCAAGTGTGCCCATCACTGTCTGTCGGAATCTACATATACTCTCTCCAAACATCACATGTCCATTTCTTCAAAACAGCACACGAATGTGCTTTCAGGAAAGCATCATATGAGACAACCAGCTATTTCCACTTCCGTTATCCACTGTTTCTGTCCTGAAAGGAATTTCAACCCTTGTTCAGCTCTCCTTGGCTGCATAGGAGCAAGTGTATCGATCTTAGGAAAGTATCTGGTTGTCATGAACTGCTACTGAGCAAATGTACTAGGGAGAAAAGCTTACTTTTGCCTTTTTCTAAATGCAACAGCAGGCATCAGTCTAACCAGATTTATGTTTGTTTGTTTGCTCTTTCTCCAGCAATCATGGCCTAGAAATAAATAAACAAGCCGCACATGGGTCTCTATGGAAAAGTACAGCAGAGACCTCTCATGTGGTTATCCATCTATACAATCCTGCCAAGGAGCAATACAAGGTGTATTTTCATGGCTGGTTTTTCTAGATCAAAACTAAGGTTCTGAAACACAAATAATGGGCCCCATCTCCAGAGCTGATGGCACCCTAGCTGGCCCAGTCTGCCTTTTGAATCTCCAATTCTCCATCTCAGTTCCAGCTGAGAAACTCTGTACCTATGAGACTCTCCTTAAAACACAGCAAGAAGTGAAGAAAAAAATTCAAAAACTGCCCTTTTCATAAGTATTTTTGATCTATAATAAATATTTAATTTTTCATTGAATTAGAAGAGCAAACTAGATTATACCGTCATCCATTTCAATTTGCCTGTGGATTCATTCCTCTCTCACAAAGAGCCAACAGAATTTTAACAGGGAGCTTGTCCTGTTCCTTCAGGGGTGAGCACAGGCCCTCACTTACAGCTCCACAAATACCCCATTGCCCTACATTTGTGGACTCAAACTCTAAACAGGCCTTCTTGCAGCTTTTGAAGCTGTCTCCTCCTCGCTCACCCTTGCTTAGATTTTTAGTTTCTTTCCTCATATGGCTTTTCCTTCCAGCTTCTCCCCTCTACCATGCCTCCTGGATTCTTTGTTCCACACTTGTGACAACCAGGGCCGGGTATGTTTTCTTGGCTGACAGCCACCAAACTTAAAACACTTCTTTACCAAAGCCCTTGCAGTTTCCACTCTACCTTCTCTTCACATCTGCAGTTGATGTGGGAAGAACAAAGCTCAGAACATGTGCTCCTGCTATGAGACACACATCAATGCCTTCCAAATTTCCCTTCACCTTCTCCCCATCCCCAAATGTTGCTAAGTTGCTTCCATATCTACAATTTCTCTAACTCAAGAACTGATGTCCTATCCTTTAGAGCTTGTAACCTGGACAGTTTACCTTGATTCAGAACAGGTGTGTAGAACATTTCTCAAAGTGGAAATCCCATGTATGTTAGATATGTCGTGAACCTGCACCAAGTGTCGAGATCAAAGAGTTCTACAGCCAGCTACAGAGATGCTATGGGTGTGGCTCCCTTGATGCTCCAGTTTTATTTTGTCAGAATTTCTTACACCTGTACAAAAAGAAAGAAAAAAAAAGGATTTACACTCTGTGTTATCATGAGAATTAATTGCAACAGTATTTATGCCTGGTACCTAATAATTATTCTAGAAGTATTGTCTACCTGGAGATACTGATGAATACACTTTTTATTCAGCAACTTGGAAGGAGACTCATGCTAGATACAATGTGAAAGAGAGAGGAACTAACAGCTGTGGGGTACAGAGTGTCATAGTATAAGCCCAGTACCTTCATTATGTCAGCCAATAGAGCAAATAGTTCCTGTCAGTGGAAAGCTCAGAATGATGTGTCCACAACTAGCATACGGTAACATGGTTCTAGGAAGCGCCATGTTCACATGTTATCATGAGGACTGCACCGAGGTGGTGGTGGAGTAAGAAATAGGTAAGGTTGATCTTCATTGCCCTTACTTACTTAACTCAGCTCCGCCCTCCCCTCCAAACTCCCGCCACCAGCCCAAGTCACTTAAACCAGGTACCCATGTTTTGTCCTATAATATCAAGAAAGGATATCATCTAGATTGCCCATGAATGCTTAGCTACCAAAGCAATATACACAACCCAATTTTCATCCAAAAAGGGAATTATTTTGTTGACAAAATTATGAGGTTGTGGGTGGACAGAGGAGCTGTCACTTGGCACGGCTGACTCCAGGTACTGTAATGATGCCGTGAATAGGTGAACGCTTGGCTCTGCCTTCCTCTGGGTTAGTTATACTGGCGGGCAGGCTTCCTCACAGGATTGGACACTCACAGACCTGGGCTGATAGCTTCACAGCTCAGGGACTATTGCTGGAAGATGTTCCTGGGAGAAGGCCAGGATTGAGTCTCGATGGACCAACTCAGGGCAGACTCTCACCCTTGAATAGAACACACTGGCTAGGAAGATGAAACATGCCAAGTGCCTAAGCATCTGCCAACCTTAGGCTAAAGGCAGGCTTAAGTTTCCTGTATCTGAAATTTCTGGATAGAGGTTGAAAAAGGGTTTGCCAGAAAGAAAATCATCCTGCTGGAACCAGAACAGAGGTCTCCAATATGACAGCAGATGCACATTACATGGGCTTTCACGGTCTTTGAAGGACTGAGATGAGCAGAGATGGAGCAGAACCTTGCTAGCCTCCAGGGGGAGCATGAAAGGGAGATTAACAGCTGCTTCATTTGGATGCAGCTATGTGTGAGGGACAGGGCAGCAGAGATCAGACTAGGAAAGTGGGCCAGCTCCAGGAGTCAGGAAGGACCAAAGGAGAAAGCAAGTCATGTGTGGTTGAGAAATGTGGAAACTATTCAAATGTTCTGCTGTTGGATGCACAAGCTCGTCTAGGTACGAAGAGACACTAAAAAACATTGACATTTGTTGTATTCCCCAGTCAGCATCTTGGTCCAGGCTTGCTAGAGACAAGTCGGTTCAGCTCCAGTTGGTGTGAGCAGGCATACATCAAAGCCTAGAGACTGAGATCATTGGAAGTTTCACTCGCTCTAGTCTGCTTGTTGATGCCAGCCATTGGCTCCACCTTAGCTAGGACTATAGTTGGAACTCATTTGTGTGACTTGCCTGTACAGCTGCTTGTCTCCCTTGGGTCATGGTGTGTTGGCACCAAAAGAGAGTGTTACGAGGTAGCAAGCAGAACCTATAGCAGTTTTTATCACTTAGCCCCAAAAGATCTGTTCTCAGTACTGTGGTAAAGGACTAATTTGCACTGGCACTAATTTGTGGTCCTTCTGACTTTGTAGTTGGCCTAAACACTCTGCAGGTTGAAAAACACATGATTCTACCTGAGGGAACAGCCAAGCACTAAACCTTAAAACCAATGCAAAAAGGAGCTATGGTGCTTGTTGCAGAATATTTGCTCACACTGTAAGCCCCCAAGAGTGTGTTATTTACTGGAAAACCCTGGTTTTGGTTGTGGTGTGGCTCAGCCTGGACACACACCTTTAATCCAAGAGCTTTCTGCTTAAATATTACAGACAGGATTAAATACACTCAACGTCAAAAGGTGGAGCAAGCAACCAGTTCACATGAAGTGAACACAGGATTATTAGGAAAAGACCATAGAGAATAAGAGAGTGTAAAGAGGATGGATAGAAAGACACTCAGGAAGTAGAAGGGAGGGACATTCAGTGGAAGGAAGTTGAGATGATGAGAGAAGAGCATTGCTTCTGGGACGTCAGCTGGATGCTTTCTCTGCCTCTTTGAGCTAGCAGGCTTTCACCCCAGCATCTGGCTCCTGAGTCTTCATTGGTGAAAATCAAACAATTGATATTTCTGTTTACAAACAACAGATGCTTTTAATAAATAATACCAAAGTCTACTCGTAGATAAGAAAGTATGATTTAATGGAAGAAATCCCTCTATCCGTTTAACACAGTATATAGGAAGTTAAAATAAAACTGCAAATAGTGTGCTTGTCTCTGTTCATGCACACTGGTTTATTCAATGAAGGAATGACATTTTTATCAAAATAAAAAGATCAAGCTGATCTAGTAATAGATTAAATATAAACAAGACCATGGCCAGCAAATTACAAGTGTAGTATTCTTACGGTTTTCTGTATAATCACATACAGATATATGGCATACATATCTATGACTGTTTTCTTAAGAGTAGTTTAAATTATCTTTTAAAGGAGACTGTTTTTCACCTTTGGTTCCACTTCCCTTCGGCCCCTGCCTGGTCCCTGGGACTGGAGCAGACACAGAGTCGGTCTGCTCCTGTCCTGTGGAGAAACTGAATCCTGAGTCATCCAGGAGCCACTGCACTCAGAGCAGCTGGTAAGAACTCCATCTCACTCCCTAAGCCCCTGAGATACATCTGGGAGCCAGGGACATCCAGGGCACAGCAGCTACCCAAACCCCGCCCCTCCGGAATTCCACTTCCCTTCGGCCCCTGCCTGGTCCCTTGGACTGGAGCAGACACAAGTCGGTCTGCTCCTGTCCTGTGGAGAAACTGAATCCTGAGTCATCCAGGAGCCACTGCACTCAGAGCAGCTGGTAAGAACTCCATCTCACTCCCTAAGCCCCAGAAATACATCTGGGAGCCAGGGACATCCAGGGCACAGCAGCTACCCAAACCCCGCCCCTCCGGAATTCCACTTCCCTTCGGCCCCTGCCTGGTCCCTGGGACTGGAGCAGACACAGAGTAGGTCTGCTCCTGTCCTGTGGAGAAACTGAATCCTGAGTCATCCAGGAGCCACTGCACTCAGAGCAGCTGGTAAGAACTCCATCCCACTCCCTAAGCCCCAGAAATACATCTGGGAGCCAGGGACATCCTGGGCACAGCAGCTACCCAAACCCCGCCCCTCCGGAATTCCACTTCCCTTCGGCCCCTGCCTGGTCCCTTGAACTGGAGCAGACACAGAGTCGGTCTGCTCCTGTCCTGTGGAGAAACTGAATCCTGAGTCATCCAGGAGCCACTGCACTCAGAGCAGCTGGTAAGAACTCCATCTCACTCCCTAAGCCCCAGAGATACATCTGGGAGCCAGGGACATCCAGGGCACAGCAGCTACCCAAACCCCGCCCCTCCGGAATTCCACTTCCCTTCGGCCCCTGCCTGGTCCCTTGGACTGGAGCAGACACAGAGTCGGTCTGCTCCTGTCCTGTGGAGAAACTGAATCCTGAGTCATCCAGGAGCCACAGCACTCAGAGCAGCTGGTAAGAACTCCATCTCACTCCCTAAGCCCCAGAAATACATCTGGGAGCCAGGGACATCTAGGGCACAGCAGCTACCCAAACCCCGCCCCTCCGGAATTCCACTTCCCTTCGGCCCCTGCCTGGTCCCTGGGACTGGAGCAGACACAGAGTAGGTCTGCTCCTGTCCTGTGGAGAAACTGAATCCTGAGTCATCGAGAAGCCACTACACTCAGAGCAGCTGAAACTGAATTCTGAGTCATCAGGGACCCACTGCACTCAGAGCAGCTGGAGCCACTGCACTCAGAGCAGCTGACACAGAGTTGGTCTGCTCCTGTCCTGTGGAGAAACTGAATCCTGAGTCATCCAGGAGCCACTGCACTCAGAGCAGCTGAAACTGAATCCTGAGTCATCGAGAACCCACTGCACTCAGAGCAGCCGAGAAGCCACTGCACTCAGAACAGAAGGATTACCAGATCCAAGAGGTGGCCTGAGTCCCAGGAGTTCTTCCACCCGGGAGATTAGGGGCATAAGACCACAGAGACCTCTGGACTCCGAGGAGCTCTGCAATAAGCAAGATAACTGGAAATACAGATTCCAATCTTACACAGAGAGGGCAGGTACCACTAGAGTTACCCAGATGGCGAAAGGCAAGCGCAAGAACATAAGCAACAGAAACCAAAGTTTCTTGGCATCATCAGTGCCCAGTTCTCCCAATATAGCAAGCCCTGAACACCCCTTCACACCTGAAAAGCAGGATTCAGAATTAAAATCACTTCTCATGATGATGATAGAGGATTATAAGAAGGAATTAAGTAACTCCCTTAAAGAAATACAGGAGAGTACAAGTAAACAGATAGAAGCCCTTAAAGAGGAATCACAGAAATCCCTTAAAGAAATGCAAGAAAACACAAAGAAGGAATTAAACAAAAACATTCAGGATCTGAAACTGGAAATAGAAACAATAAAGAAAGTTCAAAGGGAGACAACCATGGAGATAGAAAACCTAAGAAAGAGATCAGGAGTCACAGACGCAAGCATCACCAACCGAATACAAGAGATAGAAGAGAGAATCTCAAATGCAGAAGATACGGTGGAAAATATTGACACAGTTGTCAAAGAAAATGAAAAAAGCAAAAAACTCCTAACTCAAAACATCCAGGAAATCCAGGACACAATGAGAAGACCAAACCTAAGGATAATAGGTATAGATGAGAATGAAGATTCCCAACTTAAAGGGCCAGTAAATATCTTCAACAAAATCATTGAGGAAAATTTCCCTAACCTAAAGAACAAGATGCCCATAAACATACAAGAAGCCTACAGAACACCAAATAGACTAGACCAGAAAAGAAATACCTCCCGTCACATAATAATCAAAACATCAGATGCACAAAACAAAGAAAAAATACTAAAAGCAGTAAGGGAAAAAGGTCAAGTAACATATAAAGGCAGACCTATAAGAATTACACCAGACTTCTCACCAGAGACTATAAAAGCCAGAAGAGCCTGGACGGACATCATACAGACCCTAAGAGAACACAATTGCCAGCCCAGATTACTATACCCAGCAAAACTCTCAATCAATATAGATGGTGAAACCAAGATATTCCATGACAAAACCAAATTTGCACAATATCTTCCCACAAACCCAGCACTTCAAAGGATAATGGATGGAAAACGCCAACACAAGGAGGGAAACTACAACCTAGAAAAAGCAAGGAAGTAATCTTCCAACAACCCCAAAAGAAGATAACTATACAAACATAACTTTACCTCTAATAACAAAAATAACAGGAAGCCACAATCATTTTTCCTTAATATCTCTTAACATCAATGGTCTCAATTCCCCAATAAAAAGACACAGACTAGCAGACTGGATACACAAACAAGACCCAGAATTTTGCTGCATACAAGAAACACACCTCAGTGACAAAGACAGACACTACCTCAGAATAAAAGGGTGGAAAACAATTTTCCAAGCCAATGGTCCCAAGAAACAAGCTGGAGTAGCCATTCTAATATCAAATAAAATCGACTTCCATCCAAAATTCACCTTTGGTTGTGATATTGTTGGATGACTTACAAGTCTTTGAAATTGATTTTTTTTAATGCTTTCAAAGATGATTTTTCTGGGAAAACATGCATACTTCTAATTAATTTCTTACTGTAAGTGTGGCTATAGATATTTCACCTTTATTTATTTATTTGTGTGTGGGAGGGTTACATGTGTATAATACTTATAGAAGCCAGAAGAACGTCTCAGATCCCCTGGAGCTGGAGCAACAGGCAGTTGTAAACCACCCAACATAGTTGCTGAGAACTGAACTCTGGTCCTCGGGAAGAACAGCCAGTGCTCTTAACCACTGGTTCGTCTCTTCAGCCCCACATTGCAGCCTTTTGTTAGATCATCCATAAGCCTCCCTCCCCCACTCATTGTGTTCAAAACATGATTTTCAATGAACATATGAGATTGCTAAGACTAGACGAACTGTGGCTTAGTTAATACCACAGGATATTTATATTATTTATAGTTGCTTTGTCTTACGATAAACACTTGTCTTTAAAATGCTTCTCACTGTGTCACCTTACTAGATTCTGAATATTCTCTAAAGATTAATGAAGGCAACAGAAGCAAGATATTTATCTAGCATGATCTAGATATTTATCTAGTATGATCTAGTATGATCTAGTTTGGTTGATAGCTTCATTAGATCCGGACTCAACTAAGAGACTCTCCTCTGAATGTATCTGTAAGGATATTTCCTGGAGGTCTATCCCATGCATTTTGCTTGCTGGACTTGAACCCTTGCTGGTGAAAGCATCTAATCAGCTGTTGTCACTGCTATGCTGCTGCCATTCCCTGCCTTCACTGACGTCAGATACTAGTTTCTTTGACCTCTTCCAACATGGACCAAAGACCAGCAAATCTTGAGGAATATTCCAGGTCTTCAGTACCAGATTAGGACTACTGAAGCATCTAACCCAGAAGACTGAGCACCAACTGGTTATTAGACTATCTAGCCTGTATCATGTAAGCCAATGTAATAAATTGGTACTGGTTCTGTCCCTCTAGAGCAGTGATTCTCAACCTTCCTAATGCTGTTGTGACCCTTTAATATACCTCTCATGTTGTGGTGATCCCCAACTATAAAATCATTTCTTTGCTACTTCATAACTGTAATTTTGCTACTGTTATGAATCATAATGGAAATATCTGAAGTACAGGATATTTATATGTGACCCTTGTGAAAGGGTCATTTGCCCCCCCCAGGGGTCAGGACCCACAGGTTGAGAACTGTTGCTCTAGAGACACGCCCCCACCCCCGCCGACTAATGTGCTTGATATTGACATCTTATTAAAAACTTCCAGCAGGTTAGTAGCTTCAAACAACGCAAGTTTATTACCTTATATTTCTAAATATCAGACGTCCAGAGGGAGCTCTCTGGGCTAAGATTAAGGTTTGGGGTGGAGCTTCACTCGTTCTGAGAATTCCACAAGAGTTTTAACTTGACTTTTCCCACTTTGTTTGTTTCATAACTCTCATGATGATTTGCAAATGAAATATTCTCCAAAGACCCAAATCTTGAAAGCTTTTTCTTCTTGGGTACAACAGTGCTCAATAGGAGGCCTTGAGGGATGACTGGACCATGAGGGCACCAACATCATCAGTGGATTTATCCATTGATGAATTTGTAGCTGAATGGGCTGCTAAGTCGTAGAACTTGGGTGGAGGAAGTAGACAAATGTGGACTGGCTCTTTAAGGTTACATCTTGCCTCTATCCTTTTCACATACTCAAGTCTCTCTGCTTCCCAGCCACAACTCTGCGCAGCTTTCCTCTGTTCCGCTTCCTGGCAACCATGGGCCAAACCTCAGACACCTGTCCTTCTCTTAAGTGGCTGCTGTTAGTTATTTTGTTGCAGGCAAGGAAAACCAGCACATACAGGTCTTGTTTCCAAAGCCAGCTGTGCTATGCTGAGTGCTCCTCGTGTTGCTACTCTGTTTCTCTTCTGTCACTACTGCCCACCTCTGACTCTTTAGCCTCGGTCTTTCTTTTTTAGGATCTGTTACACATGGGCTAGCCAGACAACCTCTCCCACTGAGACTTCTATAATTCAATCACATATAAAAAGTTCCTTTTGCATGAAACCCTGTGAGTCCCCAGTTCCGGAGGGTGTCCCACGATGATCTCCCTGCTGAGGACAGAGTGGGAGTAGGGAGGGTCTGCTACCATCTCTGCCGCTGCCTCTGCCCACGGTCGCTGCTTTGTCACTCCCAGGTGCTGCACCTGTCTCTCAGCGCTGAGCCGGCCCGGGCTGGGCCGATAGGAAGCCAGCTAGCTGGCAAGGAAGCAACTTGATGCCCCAGGAAGGTTCCGGGAGAGCAGATCTCTCCCCAAGTGTTACAGCTCTAGTGTTACAGCTCTTGTGACAGAGACTCTCAGACACCAGGATGATTCTTGAACACACCTTTACTTCTCCAGAATAGAGCCCTTATATACAGTTTCAGGGTAGGTTAGGGTCTGGCAGCAGATAACACCTATTGGCTTGGTTTGAGAGCTAGGAGATACCTCATCTACATGTAGGAGAGCCTGAGGCACTGTTCCTCGTGACTGTTGGTCACAGACCTCTCTTTGGGAGGGGCTGTGGAGGGCAGAAGCTGAATGAAAAGAACCAGGGCCTGGGGGCAAAAGCCTGCTGTCCAGATAATGGCCCGGTTCAAGACTTGCTCAACCAGACACCCAGCTACTTCTCCCAGCCCAGAACCCCACAAAACCCAACATACATAGCTTGTGAAGATGAAGCCATGTAAAAATTGGGGATGAGGGTCTTAGTTAAGGTTTTATTGCTCTGAAGAGACACCATGACCAAGGTAACTCTTATAAAGGGAAACATTTAGTTAGAGCTGGCTTACAGTTCCAGAGGTCTAGTCCATTCTCATCATGATGGGGAACTTGGCATCATCAAGGCAGACAAGGCACTAGAGAAGGAGCTGAGGGTTCTACATCTCGATCTGAAGGTAGCAGAAGGGGACTTTGTCCCTAGGCATAGCTTGAGCATGCATATATAAGACCTCCAAGCCCACCTCCACAATGACATACTTCCTCCAACAAGGCCACACTTCCTCCAATAAGGCCACACCTCCTAATAGTGCCACTCCCTACGGGCCAAGCATTCAAACACATGAGTCTATGGGAGTCAAAGCTATTCAGACCACACAGGGTCCATTGCCTCACCTGGTTATTTGCTCAGAGATAAATGAGATATACTTAGCAGTTTAAACTAACTTTAATAATAGTGACTGTCACATATTCAGCTTTGTCTGTCCTGCTAATTTTTTAAGATATAACATTACTTGCTTCCAGAAATGAGAGTGCGCTAATACTGACATCAGTCACCCATCCACTAGTCTAAACTTCTTTCTAAACTGAATGACCTGTTGTTAAAAGCATGTAAAGAACACTATGTGTGTGTGTGTGTGTGTGTGTGTGTGTGTGTGTGTGTGTGTGTGTGTTTAGTTCTGGGAAACAGACTCTAGAAACATTTATAGCAAGTGAGTGTTTAAATAATATTGAATAAAAAGGATCTGTACGCTACTTTCCTTCTTGAGAACCCCATTGCTGTTTCTTCATCATTGCCTATGTCTTAAAATGAACCTTCTGGTCATTTTTAATTCATATACTTCTTAAATATTTTCCATTCCATGAAAATGAAAATAATCTTAGGTTGTGTTACTCTCAGCAACTTTTTGGACTTGTTTATTAAAGAATTGAAGCTCAGAATTGCAAAACAGGCATCACCCAAGTCAGTGGTTATCTTCTTTGTTGTACTGCTACAATCCTGAGTTTGATTCTAGACAGAAGTCCCCTGACAAGTTGCTAATGTTCTGATGTCTGTGCCACTCTCCAACCTTCTTTTTGAGTAAGAGCTTTTCAACCAAAGGTGCGTATGTTCCCCAGTGAGGACAACTAGTGACACTTAAAAATCGTTTTTATTTCCCCCACTGGCCACTGAGTCAGGGGAGTGCACCACTGGTATGTAGTGGGCAGAGGCAGGAGTGTGTATAAGCATCTTACAATGATAGGGAATCTCCACTCCCAAACATTGACTATCATAATATTCTTTTGTTCCTGTCTCAATATAATTGATTGGAAATAAACATAGAAATGCTAACTATTTATATTTGATCATTATGCATTTTATACAAGTACCTAGGCATCGCATAGCATCCCATGAGTATATATATGCAAGTACTAAGTGTCAATTAAAATCCTTTAAAAACAGAGCCAACAAGATGGTTCGGGAGATAAAAATTCGTTCTATACAAGCCATAATTTGGTTCCTAGATGCCATACATACATAAAAGTGAAGGTACATGCACAAGATGATTTTTTTATTATAAAATTATTATCTGGGTCATTGAGATGGCTCAGTGAGTTAAGGCATTTGCCTCCAAGCCTGATGGCCTGAGTTTAATCCCTGTGGTAGAAAGAGAATAGACTCCTACAGGCTGGCTTCTGGCTTCTCCACATGTGCCATGGTCTGTGTGCACCCACACTCACACATACAATACATAATAAATGTAATAACAAATCTCTAACGTAATGTATCATTGGGAATGAATTAAGAGAAACTTCCATTGACTATTTTAACTATAGCCAGAATTAAAAATTGAAACTGCAGCTTGGACTTCATCCCTTCAAAAATTCTATATTGCTGCAATGAAATATAACTCTAACTAAATAAAACCCTCCAACCAAACTCAACAGCAGGAAAAGAAGGGTGGGACGGGTAAGTGAGTGATGTTCATATCTAGGATTTTTTTTTCTTTTCTTTCAGATTTTATAAGTGGCCTTAATCAGCGCCTTTATGGTGAGCCTAGAAGGGTAACCACAACATGGCTCATTTTCTCATCAGTGTGTGCGTGATCTACCTCAGACCTTACAATCAACCAGTGTACATACCTGCCCCCATGGGCCACTTGTGATTGACAGGTATCAAGAAGCCATTTAATTTCATCTTTTTTGCCTACCTTGAAGAAACAATGATGGTTTAGACTCTGCCTAGCCATGTGGGTGCTTAAAAACTGCTATTGGAACTTTTTCGGGAAATAGATGTTTTCTAGATGGTACTGTTAAATTTGTAGAAAAAAAAAACACAGAATAGCATGACTGACAACTGTTAAGACACAATATTCACTTTGGTTTGGTTTCTTCTTTAACTTCAGTGGTCTGTAGCCCTCTTTAGTCTTCCACATATTGGCTGATTTTTTTTTCCCATCTCCGGAGAACAAGCTCCATTTATTCCCTGTCTTCTCCCTCTGTTTTTGACCTTCAGTAACTGTAACATTCTAATCTTCCAAGGCCCTAACCTAGACGTGCATATCATAGACACAAGGAAATCATCCAGTCTCCCTTTGTACTCATCCCATCGCTTGCAGTAAAATTTTGCAGCCATGCTACAGTGGAATATTATATCATACACTCTAAGAAATAATACACTCTGACTTTCCCCTGTGGTAGCTTAATAAATTTTCTTTATACTAACCCCCTGATTATCTTAGCATATATGCTTCTAGGATATCCATAAATTGATAATTAAAAGGCACATTTTCGATGTAAAGATTTAACTCCAATGGAAATGCAACACATACTCTTCAGAGCCTCAATAAGGATGAAATTCCGGTATTAAAAGATTATGCAATAAGAGGTAACACAGCTTTCCCAAAATTAACAAATTCAAAGTCTCTATTTGGTCGGAGGTGGATAGAAGATATGAGGGAGAAATCCATTAAAGGGCAAAATGTCCAAAAATAAATCTACAATAAATTTGAGGTCCAATACCCAGTAATACGGAAGTTGCATAGCTGAGACTACAGCAGGAGAGAACATCCCGAGTCTTCACTTCTTTGTCTCCAAACCGCATCAACAAATGTTCTGCTTTTGGTATGGAAATCATTAAACTTCTCTATTCTATTATATACCATTAATTAAACAAATATTAAAGTGGAATCAAGGTACCTCAGTAACTAGAAAGATCTATGCCAGCCTCTACATTTCCTGAACAATGCCATCTCCCTCCATTCAGCACCTCTGAGGAACCGCAAAATCTCACCCCCTCAGTTTTCACTTAGTGCTCACAGCTTCAGAACTTCATTCAGCTTCCTCTGGATGTCTCACTCCATCCCCCATGACAGGCTTTCACATACAAGGAGCCTACTGTCTGTCATACACAGCCTGTTCAACTTGGCCCACACTAGTCCTTTCATACCCTACCACTAGTCCTTCTGTATCTTACCACATTCCCTATGTGTGCCTACAAGTCCCCTCCTGACATTCTTAGGAGGATGGGAAGGTTAGAGGCTCTAGCAGGAGTTTCCATGGTAGCCTGTATTTGTGCCCTGGAGCTGTGGTGACAAATACTTAAACTGAGTAGTTTAAGCACAGATGTTGATTGTCCCACTGTTTGAGAGTCTAGAAGTCTGGGAACAGATTATTAGTGAGGCATGGCATCTTTCAAGACATAGGGATAGATCTGTTCCAGTTCTCGCTCTTCTCTTTTCATGGTTACATGGCTTCTGACAATATAACTTTGATTTTTCCAAAGCACTCTGTAAGTGTGCATGTGTATCCAAAACTATTCTTGATATTCTTGAAACAAAAATAATAAAGATATCAACTATACAGGAGTTGGACACTACCCTACCCGGCTGTGACCTCATCTTAATTAATTATGCCAGCAATATCGTATTTGCAAATGTGGTTTCATTTTGCAGCACTGAAAGTTAGTACTTCAAAATAATGAGTTGGGGAGGCGGCAGGAGAAGGGGATACTGTTCACGAGGAGAACCTTGAAACGATCAGCCCACAAAGTTATGTGCTCTTATAGATGGATACTGCAAGCTGGCTCCTCCACAGGTCACATTCTGAAAAATGTGTGGACATCAGGAGAATGATAAAGCTGTATCTTGGGGCGCTAGCTTAGAAAAGAGGTTTCTTCTTCTTCTTCTTCTTCTTCTTCTTCTTCTTCTTCTTCTTCTTTTTCTCCTCCTCCTCCTCCTCCTCCTCCTCCTCCTTCTTCTTCTCCCCCCCTTTGAGGTCTAAGGTTTGAAATTACCACTTACAAAACAGGACATGAAATCTATCAGATCCCTGATTTGGATTTTCTGACATCTAAAACTGTAAGCACTAAATTTCTGTTACAGCAGCCAGAATAGACACAGGAAAACCAATCCCTCCACTTCTGTGTATTGCATTCCAGAACATACCCCCATCCCCACCCCTACCCCATTCGGGGCTCTGGCCAGCCTCCTGTCCAGTTCTTAGTCCCATCCCCTCTGTCAGGCAGTGGTCAGGAGAAAGATCCCACTCACTTTCATTTAGCCCTGATGCTTCATTTTCTACAGTCCATTTAGCTATTTCTGCCTATTTACTGATTCTTTTTCAAAAATGATGTTGTACAAATGGGGCTTATTTCAGTTAAATTCAATTTGCTTTCAAGTGAATATTAGATAACTCTGACTCTTAATCTGCCTTTATAGACAAAATTCATTTAAAAGCTTCTGGTGATAAGAGATTCCACAGGCAGATCGTGACTCATATTTGCAGGGAATGGAGGCTCTTGGTTATTTTCAGTTCTCAGTACAAGCTTCCTATTGCTCCCAGCTGTTGGGTTTCTTACAATTCCCTCTGTCCCTTCTCCCTCTTTCAAGCCTCATAAGGCAGCCTCAACTTTCATCTCCTGTAATTTGGGGTTTGTGAATAAACTCAAAGACCTTAGATAGAATAACTATTTTTTCCCACTAACTTCCCTACTGGCCTTGAGTATTCTTTTAATTTTTTTTTTACAAGCTACCTTCATAATCCATTACTATAGGTTATGCAGCAGACTTTCAGTTTTTATGATTCTGTTTCATAATAAGCCATCACCATAGTGAATGCTCAGAAGTCTGACATTTCAGAGTGTGTGCCATGACACACAGAGTAGATATACAGTAGTTACCATAGCCACTGTCTTTCTTCCACGTTGTTGGATTCTAGTTAAATTATGTACAGAAATGCATCTGAAAAGACAGTCTATGTGTTGTTAGTAAGGCATGGTGAATTCTGCTTTGTCCTGAAGCTATGCTCCAAACTTAAAGATGACCACTGCAGTACTTGTAGACTAAATAACCTTGAGAAAATTTATAAAATTTGCTTGAATTCTAAGTTACTATTTTGTAAACCTATATATTTACTATCCAACTCTAAGTACTAGCTGTAAGATAAGATAAAACACAGTACTGTATCCCAAGAGTCCCTGTCGTCCAAGCATCTGTCAGAGAAGCTCCCTTGCATTATTTATGGATGACTTCCCAAAGGATACTGAGTCTACCCATTTGATCATCTATTCATCTTGCTAAAAACTCCACAATCCGTTCCCACATCAAGCTGAATTGCCAGAAAACTCTGTGTGTTTACTTCACAATCCTCTTTCCCCAGAAATGACGTTTTGGTATGAGGCATCGGTGCACATAGAAAGACATCATGGGAGCCTTACACATACCATGGCTCTCCTGCACCAAGCCTTCAGCTGAGGAGGATGCTCAGTGCTTTATAGCATCTTCCTTAAAAGCACCCAGAGGAGAAATCATTTTCACTGGCAAGAATAGCCTGCCTTTTTCTGAGCAATTGTTTTTGTGTTAGTTTTATGGACATTCTAAGACATGGAGCCAATCATGTTTTGCCTGTAGTGCTGGTTCCTAGGGAATAGATAGCTGCGTGCTGTACCTCCCATGGGCACACAGAACGTGTACAGGGGCTACGGCTCACTAACATTCTTCACCCTGCTGGTCATTATTGCTTCATTTCACCTGTCTTAATTTGAATGTACTGTAGCTTACATTTTTAAATCTCCCCTTAAAACATGTTTTACAACAGGTAGGGAAGATAAACGACTGGATGGATAAATGCAGGTACTTGAAACAAGCCATGGATTCCATTCTTTTCTATACCATGCTACTCTATCCCTTCCAAGTCTGGAACTAGTCCATATGGATAAATGGAAGGCAAGCATAATAGCTAGTTGCCAACTTTGACATCTGCCTGTCCCCAGCCCTGGACACTTCATTGAGTAAGTAATGTCACAGAACCTTGACATCTTCCAGTCTATGCCAAGAACGTCGAGCTTAGTGAAGTTGAGGACAGATGTGAATAATGCCATCTCCATAGCTCCAGGGACTATCGGCAATGCTTCTATGTAGTAATGTCTGTATTGAGAAGTAAATTGCATTAAATTGGTCTATTAAAATCCAGGTTCCATCAAGTAATATTAGGTATTAAGTGGAGTAACCATCCTACTCCTTCCATTTCAAAGATGTGTCTATATACAAGGCTTGGTATTTCAGCCCTCAATTTAGGCAAACAAGTATTTCATCACTGGCTTTTATTTTTTTAACCTTTCATAAACAAAAGATATAGTTTTCTTCTTTATACCAGCCGCCAATAGTGTCCTATTATATTAAAAATACCGGAGTTATTCTGGGTCCTTGCTCTATTTTGCTTTCTGTTGCTGTGATAACACACTGTCCAAAACACAGTGGGGAGAAAAGGGCTTATTTGGCTTCTGTGTCCTGATCACAGGCCATCATGACAGGAAGTCAGGGAAGGGACTCAAAGAAGGAATCTGGAGGCAGGAACTGAACCAGAGGCCACGAGAAGAGCTGCTCACCGGCTTTCTCTCCAGGATATCTTTCTTATATGTGCCAGCACTACCTACTCAGGACCAGCACTGCCCACAGCAGGCTGGGTCCTCTCGCATCAATCACTACTCAAGGGCATGCCCCACAATCTGGCTTAAAGGTAATATGATGGAGTCAACCCCTCAATTAAGATTTCTTCTTCCCTAATGACTCCAGCATGGGTCAAGTTAACAAACAAAACACAACAAAACAAAAAACCCAACAAAACAAAAAAAAATCAACTAACCATCACAGTTCTGTAAACTTATTCTAAGAAAGTTAGACAACTTATTGTCCATGTGACTTTTTTATATATATTAAAAGAATACTGTATTCTTTCCGTGTTTAAAGAGCAGTATCTAAATCATGGCCAGTAGCTATGTACACATCAGCACATTCTTTGTGATTAAAGTGCTGTCAAAATATGATCAGCCTCATATTTCATTTTATCAGACAGAATATCTGGAACTTTGAGGTTCTTTAAATAGGTTTGAAATTCAGAAAGCATCCACAGAGGGACAGGCTTGAGAAAGCTGTCCAGAAGCTGCAGCCTCCCAGGCAAGCGAGGAAACACAGAAAGGGCAATACTATTGTTTTTCTCCAACCTCTAGCCCTCTGACTAACAACCTGGCAGTTTAGAAGCAACAAAATATCTAGGGCGCTAAGTTCATGACAGGGTTATTCTGCAATTTGAGCTATCCCCTGAGGAGATAGCTGGACTCAGGCCCAGAATTAAACACTGGGCCTTGGAGTTTGATAGGATAGATCTCCCTCAGTTACTCTGGGTCTGGTCACCCGTCTCTGTCAACAAAGCAAGATGACAGAAGAGTTTACCAGCTCACCAGGAAAGGCAACCATTATCCAACATAGAAGTTTATTATTTCTATCACCAAAAAATACAAATCAGTGATGGTTGATTTTGATTGTGAATTTGGTTAGTTATAAAGATGTGTCGGTCATTAGTAAAGCACTCATGTGAGTGTGTCTATCGAAGATTATTTCAGAGACAATTGTAATTGAGGCATGGGTGAAGTCCAAATTCAAATAAATGGTTGGGAGCTAGTGGACTCGTGAGGGCAAAACCTGAAAGAGAACAAACAGCGGGTCAAAGAGGCACGTCTCTGGTGGATGTGTATCTTGTCCTGGCCCAATTCTTAGCTTCCTGTCTGCCATGACATAGGCTACTCTACCACACCTTCCCTACCATGCTGGACTAAACCTCCTGAAACCATAAGCAAGGTAAAGTCTTCATAGTTTAAGCCATTCATGTTGTGCGTTTATCTCAGCAATGAACAATTACCTAACTCAAGAACCCAATAATGTTCTGACAAAAACAACCAGTTCCAAGGAAGAATTTCTGGAAAAAAAAAAAAAAAAAAAACCTCTGATTTACATCATTAGCCTATTTACATTACATAAATACTCCTTCATGGCTGATTTCAAGCTTTCAGTATGGTATTGCCGACTGTGAAGTTCAGCCCTGGCAGCCAGGCTAGCCCCTGCATATTCCCGCTGGGACCCACCCACTCAGGCACACTTAAAGATGTGAGAACATGGGAGGTTTTCCTCATGATCCTGCTTAGTGGAGCCCATCGTTAGATTTCTGCAGGTCTAAACACTAGGCTTTCTGTCCTGCCTCCGAAATCAACTAATCCATGTTGTGGGCTCACATTGAATGGTAAGATAATCACTTGAGAACCTTTTTCCGGATGTGTGCGTGCGTGCATGGGGGGGAGGGATGGAGGGAGAGGGAGGGAGGGAGGGAGGGAGGGAGAAAGGGGGAGAGAGAGAGAGAGAGAGAGAGAGAGAGAGAGAAGAGAGAGAGAATATATGAGTCTCTTATGTAAGACAACTGTTCAGAATGCACAGCTTTAGCTCCAAGGTCTCCGGAGTCAGGTTTTCAGAGAAGATGCACCTGGTCATCCTGAGGGGAGGTTTGGCATCCACCACACTAGGAAAGCTGAGAACCCCTTAAGTTACATTCCCACAGGATTTGCCAAGACCATCCCTCTCTCCTTAATTGCTCAGAGCTCAGGGAGAAGGGAGAGTCTTCTCATCCCTCAACTCTCACTAGCTTTCACAACTTACCCGTGTCTTTATTTATGATACATCAAAAATAAATTTGAATAATTCTGCTAATGTTGCCTCCCAATGCTGTTACATTGAATGTGCTGTGTAGTGATATAGGTGGTGTTTTAGAAGAATGCTTATCAAACATGTACTGAAGAGCTAAGTCTATCAATGTATACATAATGTGCAAATGTTTCTTTTTTTATATACACATCAGTATGTATTCATATATTTGCATTTGTGCTTTGTGTTTTATTTTGAGACAGGAACTCATGTAGCTCAGGCTGGTCTCGAACTTGCGATATGGCTAATGATATAATTGGACTTGTGATCATCCTGTCTCTACCTCTATGTAATAGGATTATAAGCAAGCAATGCCTAGCATGTATTTATACTTTTATCTTTCTGTATAATGTATCTGTATTTTTATTTTGTGTATAAATACTGTGTATTCTATATTATATTTACATATTACATTATATGACTGTTATATGAATACTGTATTGTATATTAAAGAGAAACCTAAAAAGACACCAGAATTGAAAACTTCTACTTTAAAAGGGTGTGTGTGTTTTCACTGTCCAAATTCAACTTAATACACAAAGGCCAGGGGTTTCTTTCTCTCAAGTTCTTATGCCTCCTGCCTCTCAGATGATATTTATGTGTGCAGCTTGAATGACTTTCCAGAGGCCACAGAAGAAAATAAAAATGCCTAATAACACTAGGAATTCCTGTAGCTCATCCTTCTATTCTCATTTCTTATCAAATACATTCTTAGGTTGGAGCCTGGGGCTCCTGCTGGATGTGTTCCCATTACTCAGTTCTCCACAAGACGGTTGAATTTCTCAGATTCAGTAACATTCCAATTATGGACCTGTCTCTAATTAATCTTAAAAGTTATCATTTTTCTCTCACCAACAGCATCTATACCCACTGAAACACCCTTGAGGTTTTAGTACCTGGAAAACATCCAGTATACCTAATCCCTGTTTCTTCTAAGACCAGACAGAGTGAGCAAGGAGATGGTTTGAATCTTCCCCACAAATCTCCCATATGTAAAGTCCATCTTCAGCTGCTGCTCAGTGTTCTCCAAAATCCCATGAGTTATAAATAACAACACAGCTTATGATTTAGCTTGGGACAGTGCTGAAAAGGAAAGGTACTGAAAATAAACAAATAAACGCAGTTGATCTGCAGCGGGTATAAACTGAGGTGACCTTCAGAGACCTGGGATCTCCTTTATCATAATTGCCTCGCCAGAGGTCACTCTCACTAGTTGTCACATGCAGAACATTCCTGTTGAAAGCAGGCTAATGGATTCACTGTGCAATAGATTCTTGGAACTCTGGTTGAAACTACTATTTTTTAACTTTATGCTCCCTCAGGGACTGTAACTCTGCAATTCTTTTGTCTCCACACAGTTCCTCTTTTGTTGCTTGTTAATGCCATAATACAATAGTTTTGGAGTCTAGGCATACCATCTGCCTCTGCCTTTTCTGTGTTCCTGCCCTCCCCCAGAGTGCCAATTCCACCATAAAGTACAAAGGCACAGAAATGCTAGTGAATATAATTCTTGGACTCCCTTATTGAAGAATTAAGAATTGATTTAGAAGAGGCCATATAATAGCAGTTTATATTTACACGGGAGAGAAACATGCCTGGCAAAGATTTTGGTTAATGGAAATGTCTTAGTCACTGTTTTATGGCCATGACAAAACACCACAACCAAGGCAACTTTAAGAAGAAATCATTTAACGGGGGCTTACAGTTTCAGAGGGTGAGTCTATGACCCTCATGGAAGGAAGTGTGGCAGCAGACAGGCAGGCAAGGCACTGGAGCAGTAGGTGAGAGCTTACATCTGATCTACAAGCACAAGGCAGAGAAAAGGAGAGCTGACCTCAAAGCCCACCCCCCAGTGACATACTTCCTCCAAGGCCACACCTCCACCATCCTTCCCAAATGGTTCTCGCCAACTTTGACCCAGGCATTCAAATAAGTGAGCTCATGGGAGTCATTCTCATTCAAACCACCACAGGAGACCTGGAGTTTAGAATCTCTCAGATGATAACAGACACATAGGGGTAAAGGCCAGGCTTGAGACAAAAGTTTTGGTATTTCCAACTCATAAAAAGCTTTCAGTGTCCTTGAATATTTGCATCTATTGTACTGCTAGCCCCTCAATCTAGAACTGACCTTAATACTTGCTTGTAATTTAAACAGTATAAAGGCAAAAAGGAGGAGGAGGGATGGGATGTGGGATTAATGGGAGGGGGGATGGGGAAGGGATTGGCATCTGAAATGTAAATAAATAAAATATCGAATTAAAAAAAAAGATAAAAGCTTTCAGTGTTAAGTTCACAAGGTGATATGAAAGCTTGGTTCAATATTGAAATATCAAGTAACTCAATGTATCACGTCAGTGAAAAAGATCATAGAATCTTGCCAAAAGATGTGAAAGATATTTGACAACACCAAACTCGACAAAAAAAAAAAAAAAAACTGTCATGAATCAGGGAATAAAGAACTTCTTAAACTTGATTTAAGAATACATTTATTTTAAAAGCCCATACACACCTACCATGAGTAGAGACATTCACAACCCCTCCTCCTAACTGAGAAGTTACTGACAGTTTGTTGATGACTTTGGGGAGAAATGGAAGAAGAATTTTTTTTCTTTAAGAGTGTAGCCCTTAGTATGGATGGCCCACTGCCCAAACTGGACTCAGTGTGTTATTGGGTTGGAGGCACAGCAAGGTGGATCTGAAAGGAGCTGGGGAAAGAGCTGGGGGAGGAGCTGGGGGAGGAGCTGGGGGAGGAGTTGAGGAAAGAATTCAGGTTCTTTATAATATAGTCAAAATACATTGTATGAAATTCTAAAAAAATTAACAAAAACATATCTTTAAGTCCATCGTGAACATAGTCATTGCTAGGTAACTGTTTTCCCCTGGGTTTGAGGCTACAATGACTAGTCTTGGTTGTCACTTTAGTATATATGGAAAGAGGAAACCTCAATTGAAGAATTTCCTCCATTTGATTGACCTGTGTACATATTTATAAGCCATTTTTTAAATTGCTAATTGCCTAAACTCTTGGTGTCACCGCTCTGAATTATTAGTGAACTTTGAGATAACAACCAAAAGGTTGCCAGCCAACGTTAGAGCTCTGATCTCTTGGCAGGCTTTGGGTTGCCAACCAATAGAGAGCTGGTGATGGGTCTACAGGGCAGAAATAGTAGGTCTGTCTTGAAGCAGGAACCAGATACCTGCCAAATGCAGGAGTGGACCTCACAACAGGAACAAGTTCTCTGCCTCAGCAGCAGGAGCACCAAGCGTCAGAGGTGGGACAGGAACAAGTTTTCCTACCATAGAAGGTCTCCAAAGGGCCAACCTTTAACAGGTCTCAAAGACATGAGCAGTCTTCCCTCTTTGGTGGTCCAAAGAGGCTGACTCCAAAGTCCTCCATCTTTTGCCAGAAGACAGCAGCCAGAAACCAGGAACCAAACTGGTGACTAGGCTATGCCCAGAACTTAGGTAGATTCAAGTAGGCTCTGATTGGCCGAGTATGCTTCTTGCAAATGAGGCATAGAATAAGGACCATCAAGAGAGAACCTGTCAGTCCCAGCCCTGGGAAAAGAAAAATCTCCTCCAAATTGCGACTAGGTTCCTCTCCCGCATCCCCACAGCAGAAACAGGGAAAACAAGAGGAAGAACTACCTGGTTTTGCAAGTCCCCTGTCAAAAGCAGCCTTTTGCTAACCATTTCCGGTAGGCCCATCTACTACACTGTGACATTGGAGTTGGAGTTTGAACAGGGTAATTTAAAAGGCATGTGCAAATTCAAACAATTGCAAGTGGTCAGTATAATTAGAGGAGAGGTTAACTACTGAACAATGATACCAGCATATCTGAACCTCAGCTATGTACATAAATGTAAGAACTGCTGTTTCTCCAGTGGCCTGTATGGGAGTTTAGACAGGCTTGTCCACATAAAAGCTGCTAATGTCGACTGCTTTGCAGATGACACTGCAGTCAGAAAAATGTTTCAGAATCCCTGTGGCTTGCCTCCTATTGAGAAGCAAATCTATTTTGCCACATGTGCTGTGCATTTAAGGAGCAAACAAAAAATGATGACACATTTCATTGGGAAACAGGACTGGGATCAAGGTTATGGGATTCAACAAATATGAACTGTCAGATGGTAGAAGACTGGCTTAGCAGTAGAGACCTCGGGGTCAGAAAGCTCCAGTTTCTCTGGAACCAAAGATTCCAATCTGAAAAGCTTCAACTCAGCCCTTCACCCTTTGAAGGCAGATAAATTGGGTAGCCCAGAATTGATTGGCTAGGGTCCTTTCGATGACATCTTAAGACCAAAACCCCATCTTCTTTCCTAGGACATCAGGTAATTTGTGGCTTATTTTAGGAACAGGGATTGACATTACAACACTTGTCCAATACTGAAGGGTAGAGTGAAAGAAATGGAGAGATTGATTTTTCCCCTGGAGTGTATTCACATATAAGACACCACCCAAAGCAAACAGAGACACCAGTACTGTGACATCAAAGTACTAGAACATCAAAGCAAAGGTGATATGCATTGGTGGTTAACTCAATAATGCAGGCTTTAGTGTTCTTCGTGCACATGTGTAATTCAAGCAAAGAAAAATAACAACCTTCAAGAGCTGTATGGGTTTCTAAAGGTGAGGACCAGTACATGGCTTCCATAAACAAAACCATCTGGGATATCTTTAGACTTGGTATTGATAATCCTTCTCTTTTTAAAAATCACTATAAACTGATGAAACAACATTATTGCCTTGGTTATTTTTCAAACCAGTCTAGATTTAATATTATCAAATGAAGCAAATCCATAAACTATAATGATTGCAATTTAGAGAATCAGGAATTCAAGCTAATTGCATAGGCATCATATCTGGTTAGTACAAAACTGATCACCTTCCGGTAACCCTCACTATGAATGCTTCAAAGTACTAAACAAGCTCAATTCAAAGTAGAAACACAGGCCACCTGTTTCCCAAGTGAGCTTTGTACTTATAAAGTACACCGGGCACTACACAAATTGTAGGTAAATGTTACTTGTCATCTCTGTATGGTAGGGTAAGGAAATATTAGGTTGAACATGAGAAACTATCTTCAGTAATGGTTGATCTTCTTTATGGCTTTTTTTTTTTTACATATTTTGAGATATACCATGATACACAAACCAGCACACTATAAATTCAAAATCTCCTGGGATCTAAGAAAGGGTAGATTTGTAACTAAAAAATAGCTTCAGACCCCTGAAACACTTGCCCAACTACTAAATATATCCAGTCAGCCAAGCCTACTTCTAAACTTTCTCCTTCTAAAATGTCTCTTTTAGAAAGTTTACAAAGGAGTCACAAAAAATCCTTCAATAAGACCAAACCTCAAGAAATAAAGATTAAATGGTAGCCATGATTCATGGCTGCTAACCAAGCAGTGAGAGATATTCTGCCTTCCTCCTCATTTATATTTGGCAACAATGACCAAATTCACAGCTTACAGAGCAAGTGGCAGCTACTTAAAAGTTTACATCTGTCAAAAGGTGGTCATTATCACTGTATTATACACCATTTATGAGACTAATAAATGCCATTTCTGTAGAAAACATTTGGGGATGATTAAAAATGAAAATACAGAGCCAGACCAAGAAAGATGAAGGCATGTCTAAATTTACAGGCATACAACTACTGAAGATAATAATCTTGACCTTTGCTCTACTGCTCCCATGCTTTCAAAAGAGCCCTAAATTAGCACTAAGGAGAAACTTGGCAATAACTGGGAGAGCCTGACCTTCAAGGTAAAATAATTTTTGATTCTATTCAATTTGAATTGTGCTGTGTTTCACACTCAATGATGGTGAAAGGTATTTCTCTGTGTTTTTATGTGCCCACTCACTACCACCAACCATGGCATGCACAGTCATGAGACTGGCCTTACTGTAGTCCTTTCCCACCCAAAAATTGGTAGGTCCTGAATGAAGAATGATTACTAAATAGTTCCCCTCTGGTGGCAGACAGGTATGAGGAAATAAAAGGGTTTTTAGTCATAGGTTATCTCAAAGTTAAAGTTAAAATTATTACTGAAGACTAACTTACTTACATCCTCATTGCCATGAAGTTATAAAATAGCTTTGTTTGTCTGTTTTGTTTTTGAGACAGGGTCTTGAGTATCTTAGGCTGGCCATGAATGTGCAATATAGCTGAGGATGGCCTTGAACTCCTGAACCTCCAACCTCCATCTGCAGATTCTGGGATTACAAGCATATGCCACCACAACTGCTTTATTAAGCACTGTGGTTAAAACATAGGACCCAGTACAAGCTAGACAAGCACTGTGAAAACTGAGCTACATCCTCAGGCTCCAAAAAGCAATAGTAGTCATATTTTCCAAGTGGAAACTGAGAATTATTGAATTATCAGAGTTAATACTGTTGAAAACACACTTAACTCTTTCAATCAACCAGTTCACTAAGCATTCTTTAGCTCTAATTTGGACATTATATGTTTTCTTAGGCAACAAAAGTGAATCATCGGAATTTATCCTTTAAAGTAGTCATTGATAAAGCATCCAGACCAATACCAATTACATTTCCTAGAATATTCCTGCTTCTTCGGGTTTAGTAGTACTTTAAGCTTCTTATTTCTGAGATGTTATTCAACCTATATCCCTGTCATTGCCAATATATGTATTGGAGGCTATATATGTATATGTGACATGTGCATATACTCATGTCAGTAACTTTCAGCTACACATTAACCAATGTTCCATTAGAATATTATCAGTACTATCATTATAAAATTATTTTTATTATACTTATTTATTGTGTAGGGGCACAAGTGCCAGAACATACTTTTGGATGTCAGAAGACAATTTTCAGAAGTCAGCTCTTAGCTTCTACCATGTGTGTCCTGGGGATAGAACTTTAACCTTGGTGACAACTGCCCTTACCAGTGCACTAGCCCACCTTTGCCAACACAATGTAATTATTAACCATATTCAAGTGATGTTGGCAAATGTAAAATTGAAGAAGACACCAGTTGCAGCCTCATGAATTTAATCTTGAAGTTCAACATGAATAGATGACCCATTCAAGAACTTTATAAGTATACACACATATCATGTATGCCTGTATAATCTTCAATACATATCTGCTGTTCTAGTTTCTATGTTGGGTCTGGGGATATAGTAAACAGAATACAAATACTATTACTGCTCCAAGAAGCATAGGTGTAGTAATAAAGAAACAAGACATTAGTCAAACAAGTTGAGGCTAGAGGTAAAGACAGCAACTTTAATAAGAGCTCTTAAGGAAATATGAGCTATGGGTAGATAGATTGGCTTCCCCATGTCTGTGGAGTTGGAGACAAATTAGAGCTAATTTCGTCAGCCTTGAAAGTCCTTAGAATGGTGCTATACCACAGGCAGAAGACTCTAAACATCTGAGATATTTAGAAATGGTTAAAGATGAGGACTGTGAAGGTTTGGTTTTCTAAAAATGAACCCAATGATCTGTTTTTCAAGTACTCTCTTATGGTTACAGTTAGTGATTAACATTACTGTAAAAATGTTAGTATGCAATATTGTATGCCACCATCATTTTAAAAGGCTTATTCAGATTGCAGAACTAACCTGAGATATGTTGGCTTTGGTACAAAAGAAAAAAAAAAAGCACTGGACTATGAGTTAATAGACTATGCCTTCTGCTAATGGCAACTGTTTCTTCCAAAAGATGAATGTATAGGTAACAAAACTATACAATGTTCTAATTACATGCACTAGAAAAAAAAGTACAAAATGGTTTGCCCAAGAAAGGGAGACAGTAGCTTGCTCTGCTCTTTTTCAGCTTTTCTCTGTGTTGGATTCTGTCTTAGACAAGCTCTTTCCACACAGTCAGAAACTGTCCAGAGCTCAAAGCCTCCCAGCAAACAGCCCCTAGAAGTTGAGTGTTTCTTCATATACTCTAGTAAGTCTCTCAGGGGGTTTCCTAATTGTGTGTTGAGTCCTGTGCCCAAACATAGCCTAATCACTGTGGTCCAAGGAGTGACATATCCTACTAGCCAGCCCAGATAGCATCCAACTCCTAGGACACAGAATAGGCTCCATGCACTTGTAGCTTCCCTGGACACTCAGTGAAAGAAAAAAAAAATACTACTGCACAGATAGAAATGTGAACAGGCTCTACCATGAATTATTTTACATTTTTAAAAATTAATATCCTACTATCCTATACCTGCTGACAGAGCTGAGGCAATATGTATGCTTTGCAACTCTGCACAATGCCTGTTATGACTTCCCAAGGAAGTTTTAATGTCCCTGCCAACACACGGAATGGTGGTTTGCATCGCTGGCTTGCTCTGTCATAAATATAATGTGCTTTACATCCTTCTCAGTGTATAGGTCTCCCTTTTGAATTAGCCACTAATGTTTTTCTCTCAGAGCATATAGGAAAGGTAGGTGCTGTGTACCTACACTCCAAGACTTAAGAGCTGTCCTGTCCTCAGTTTGTCCTGCTGAGAGCATTAGGGGCACAAAGGATCTTGACAAGGATACAGAGGGGAGATGACAGAGGAGAGAAAGGAGTGTGACCTTCACTGCAGCCTAACTCTGACCACACATGAGCAGAGAAGGAGAATTCACTTTTGGTGCTAGCCCCAGTCTTGTTTTCTACAGCTGAATGTTCTAGGGAGTCTAGGCTGCTGCTGAGACAAAAGTTGCCTTCCTTGGAAAGAAGAGAATGCACTTCTTGGCTTGTTTTGCATTATAAAGGGACCTCATATCAATAACAATAAGAGATAATTAATTAAAACCCTGAAAATTGTCCTTGTCCTCTTCTGTTCCTCTGAATAATTTATCACCACATCATTAACCAAGCCAAACAGAGCCAGGACCTGTGAGGAGCAGTAGCTCCCTTCAATTTTAATTTGCTTTTTCCTGCCCTTTCCTGCCTGCCAACCATTCGCACTTCCCATCTTCCGAACCTTTTGGCTATAAGGACATTTTAATCCATATCTCATGATTTTTTTTTCTAATTCCACCTCGAAAGCCAAAATTTACAAATCAAGTGACATTTGGTGTGTCCCAACATCTTCCTTGCAGAAAAAAAAAAAAAAGAAAAGAAAAAAAAAAGGAGCCCGTCTCCCTCTAGAAAGGCAGATCATGTACCAGGACCCCAGGGAACCCAAAGAGAAGCCATCCTTGACCTCTGTAGGGCATTAAGTATCGCTCTGGCTCTGTTATTTTTGGATACTAAAATTGCAGAGCTGCATGCAAAGCCCATTCCAGCAGCAGGCTAAATTAGCAATATTGGTGGCTGAGTTTCTGTCTTACCCAGTGCCCCACCTAGTTGGTTAAAGGACAAGGCTGGGCTGTTAGCTCCTCCCAAGATGGCCTCTTAATTATTGTGTGTCAAAATGATACAATGCCCATACATTACAATAGGGACCCAGCTCCCAACTAAAATGTTTGAGGCAAACAAGACTATCACCAAGCAACTGCCCAAGACAGGTTACTTCTGATAAGTCTTTGAGGAAGAAAAACAAAACAAAGCAAAAAAGCCATCATTTTTATTTCTCACGCATAGATGATAGCATTTTAATGTAACCAGGGATGGGGTGGGGACGCACATTATGCAAATGGAGTAACAAATGTAAAATGATAAATTAGCAAGCAACTATTTAATTATTACTCTGACTAATTCCTGTAGATTGTGCCACAGCTAATGAACCTGAACTTGTCCTGGTTGACTGCAGTGTTCTGTGGAAACATTTCCATTTGGTCTGTCTGCGGCTTCTGCGGCGCGGTGAAGGAGGCGGCATCTGTTTAATGAGTCCCCACTTCATTACAGAACTGTACCACTTACAGACCTGCTCTCCTTCAGCATGCAGGCTGTGTACTCTGCTGTTGTTCTAAAGCAAATACTAATTTATGATTACCTGTCACATTAGGCCATTGAAAACTGTACTCACACTGGTTCACACGAGCAGAATGCTAATGAGCTGATTATGGACTGTGGCGGTGTTCCTTGCTTATAATCCATGGACATAAATTCAGATCCCAGTACAATATGGGATCTGGAACAATAGATGCTGCTTAAGAGGAAGGAGAGGGAACGGGAGGGTGATGTTGTCACATGAAAATGTGCACACCTCCCGAAGGCCAACAGACTCAGCAATGACCTAATTCAATGGTGCACAGAGCTTCGGAACCGCCCACCACACCATGTCAGGTACAGAGAGGAAGATGAATGACTCTCTGGCTATTCACCTCTTGCCATGGTCATTACCTAATTGAAGTCTGATGGCCAAGCGAGGTAGATCCTGCCATGGTGATTGCAAGCCTCTATTGTGTGGAATAAATCCTGTAGATGTGTCCTAAAATGGTGCTTGCAGAGAAAATTCCAATCAATAACACTTCCAAAACGCGGCTTTTCATCTTCGCGCCTAATATTTACCCACAGGCTCTAGCACAGCGCTCTCTCACTGTGTTTCCGCTTCACTCTCCCATTACAAGCATGCCGTTTGCACTTTCAAATACAATGTTAAGCAAAATGCCTCATTAAATCTGCTTTTTCTTCAGTTGATACCCTGTAATTTGCCCCCATAAATTAAAACTATGGGAAGATGTGATTTTGCCATTTTACTGGCTGTATGCTTGATTTGTTTTTATGGACCTGACTTCATTCTGCCTGGGGACACTGGGGTTTGCTTTAGAGCATGCTGTCCTCACTGGTTCAAGGAGTACCGTGTCACCAATTCTTGTGTGACGAAATCATAATCTTTGGTCAAATACTACTCAGAACATCAAACATGAGAATCTGCCCCTGAACCCAAGTTCTTCTCTTTCTCCTCTTCCTTTATGCCACCTGCCACACACACAGACACACAGACATACACACACACACACACACACACACAGGCTTCCTCCATCTTTCCTTATTTACTTCCTTCTTCTTCTTCTCTCTCTCTCTCTTTTTTTTTTTTTTTTTGTCTGCCTTGTCTTTATCCCCTAGCTAGAGACTGCAATTCACAAACAGAGCTTCTGAATGCTTTTTTTTTTTTCAGTTTCCTTTGCTCAACTATTCGGGCCTTGTATCCTGCCTGACTAATAAAAGACAAGAATAAAAAGGAAAAAAGTGCCTACCTTTGATCTCATTTTTAAAAGAAAATAATAGGTAAGAAGATGTACAAATCGTTCCTACATATGCTCATTATACGTTTTAAACAAACTTGCAACCATTTTAACCTCTGGCCTCAGGGTCTCTTACAGACCTGAGCGACACCTGACACCTCCGGAAAGGCTGCTTTCACACCTTGCCTCTTTCCTGCCACAGAGAGTGAACCAGGCCCTCATTTAAACTGAAGCTAACGGGGTTCTTGCTCTAACCAGCCACTATGCAGCACTGTAATGCATAACTGTGAGCTTGCTCGTGTCTAGAATAAGAAAACAGGACAAGAAATGACTGCTAAGAAGACTCTTTTCAACTTTACTGTTTTGTAATTCCACGCTCTTAACAATGATTAAAGGAGCCCTAATCAGCACAAGTCCGAGACTGCTAAATTGCTTATATTAATTTTAACCACATTTCTGGTTTACTCTCAGGAGACGAAACCAGTTCTTAAAATTAGCAATTTTCTTCAGTGCACAGATGAAGCCATGCAGTGCCCTATTTCAAATGAAGCCCCGTTTCACCACGGTAACCTTGACCTGCTATTCCCTAAAGGAAACCAAAGCTCAATTTGTCCTTGTGATGTACTGTCTAACTCCCTCAAAACACAGATCATAAATTATTGGTCAAAGTTGTCAGTCGTTTCCTTTTTAATGGATGCTGAAGAACCTAGAACCTAGTCGTCCATATCCTTCTCTTAATATGAATACAACACAAGATTTCAAATTACTCAACAGAATAGTTTTCATAGTACCTTGTTTAAGCTGTAGAAAATGGAAGCAAATTAGTTAATTACTGTCTCCAGCCATATGGATGCTAGCAAATTCCTTTTTCTCGCCTATAATGAACTCCCATTGCCAGCCAAGAAAGGGGAGTTGTGAACAGCAGTGCAGGGTTTTTTTTCCCCCTACATAAGCAAATTGCTTTTCCTGATTTACATGGGAAGAGAGAGCTGGTGCCTATTTACACACTGAATAATCCAATTTGCTTATTTTGCAAAACAGCCCCTTTCCCCTTCTTGGCTGCACTAGCAACATGCAGGCTCTCAACTAGAGGGGGAAAAAAAAGAATATGCTTCAGATAAAAGGCTACACAGTGTCTGTGCCCAATTCAGTCAATAGAGTTTACTCCTAAAGAAGGTAGACAGGAATGAGAAATGTTTGGTTGTATGCTTGTAAAAATCTGGTGCACCAAATGTCCACAGGAATGCTGACGTGTAACAGAGATCCTAACTGACATTGAAAAACTACAAGATTTTCTGATAAGCTTTCATTTCAAGTGTAATAAAACACTTGCCAAATAAGATCTTGCTAATTTGTCCAATTCTCAAAAACCCATTCTTTTGAGGTAAGAACTGAGCTATCAACTGTTAAATATTCCTTCATTAAATATATACATATAAAATATTATATATATATGTATATATATGTGTGTGTGTGTTGGTTAAGACATAGGTATATGTCCATAGCTCAGTAACCCACAAAAACTAAAACAGCTGGATTATACCAGTTGAGAAAGGAGCCTGTGAATGAACAAGGGTTCAACTAAGGAATTAGACTCAGGAGGGGCGCATGGGGTGGGAGAAACTTTAGCTGGATTTTGTTTTCCATGTCTCATCAGAGAGGGCATGTGCAAAATCCTTTGTAAGCGTTAACTCAACAGTCTCAACTCAGCAGCAAGCTGAGAAGAGAGAACGCACCTATTTCCAATGTATTTTTCATGAGCCGGGCAAATTTGAAATTGTGCAGTCACGTTCGCAGAGCAGTGAGCTTGCTGTCAGAGCTTCTTCATGGCAAGCAAATCAGACTCAAAGACGGGGGTGGGGGTGGGGGTGGGGAGGAAGGATGGGATTCAAAAAGACAAAAGTGGCCAGACTCCCAGTCCCAGGGGACCCCCCAGAAACAGCACAGTGATAGAAGCCCTGCAACCTTCCTTGGCTGTCACAGGATCCTGCGAATAATAATAATAATAAAAAAAAAGTGACAAGCAAAACTAATTTAACGTGGCAGTTGCTGAGCATGTGTCCACAGAAAAGTCACCACCGAGTGTATCCCTTCCCAAAGATCTTAGAATGAAGCCGGAGCCCACGACAACCTCCTGGGTAGGAGGGACTCTGATTGGAAAGTATGTCCATGTGTATTTTCTCACACACGTGGAACTTGGTACTCTTCACTTCTGTATGTATGTGTGGTCTATAGTGCATTCACACATAGATAATCTAAAAAGCCAAACCTGAAAGAGTCAGCTCAGCTGTGCTCTAAGATCTGGAACGCTGTAGAAATGAAGTTCTCAATGGAATAGGTCAAAGTAACTAGAATTGAACCCAAAAAGCAGATATAGGAGTATTTAGCCATGCAAGCATTGACAGCTTGGAGAAGAGGAAGAGGGGTGTTCTGAAGCAGCCCAATATTCCTTACCACCCCACCCTGCCCCTCCCTATCCTTGTCAAGACTTTCCAAACAATTCACTGCTCAGAGCATCTCAGCCTTGATTGACCCTGGTGGCAAAGGAGGAGTATTGGAAGACACTCCCCTTCTCCCTCTCAGAAGCCCACTGTTCCTCCAGCCATCCTCCCTCCCGCCCCACACTTTGCGGAAGCCACCGGGGCTGTGACCCAGTGATAACCTGCCTTCATTCCATGTCCTCCAAGCAGAACTCCACTGGACCAGGGAGCCGTTCTCCCATCAGGAAGATGGCCCTCTGGTCACTCAACCTTTCCCTTGTCTTCCCTGGGACTATTATTTGGAGTCCAAGCATAGGCAGAAAGAAAGAATAATTCCAGATGAGAAAAGAAATAACCTGCGTTGCCAAGGAGAAAGAGAGAGAGGGAGGGAGGGAAGACAGTCTTTTTTTTTTTTTTTAAGCATTCAGACATGCTGAAGTAATGATCCTGGCAACATGTTAGCAAAACATTAGAAACACTTTAGTAAGCAAATCATTTAATTATAGCCTTCTCCCAGGCAGTTTATATTGCTTGACCCCTGACCCTTTCTATTGCTGTTCCTAAACTCTGCCTGGGCTTCACACTTCCTATTCTTGTCACAGAATCTCTCCATCTTGTACCATTTAATATAGTGTGCTCCAGGTGTTCCGCGGTGAATGAATAGTTATATTACTACCTGTCAGACACAATCACACTCTATTCATCATTCTCGGCTGGCTGCATGAAGCCCAGCTTCCAGCAGGCTCCCTCTCTCTTTCCTTGTTCAAACGTCTGCGGTGCTTTCGGCCCATCTGTCAGGGCTGTCATTTAGAGGGAAAACAGTATCAGCGCTTTAAATATATGGAGTTCTCTATTGAAACCGCGCTGTGATTGAACCGTCAGCATTCTCAGTATCACAGACAGTAATTCATGACTGGTCAGGGCTCCACAGAGGTTGCTATTACTACCGTGACCCTGAAGGGTCATGCTGAGGGCTTTTGCTTTACAGTTTGGTCTATAAATAGTACAATTAACCTTTCAAGAATTAGAAAATGCTCTTGGATTCTCTTTACGTTTGCTTTGTGCTTTCATGCTTTAAAGCAATAGAAAGAAGAAACCCCTCTCTGAGACTGCTGAAATAGGCACCATATGAGTTGGGGGGGGGGATACACCGCATGGGCACGTGTCACACACACACACACACACACGTATACATGCACACACGTATATGTTGTTTGGATATTGAGCACTTGCAATGCATGAGTATATTTTAAGCCACCGTTTGCTGTTTTGGAACAAGATAACATATGTTGAGATTTCAGCTGAAATTAAAAGGCTTCTGAATCTGAGATAAAATATGATGGGTGTAAATGAAAGGGGCTTATGTTCCTCCTTATGGGGAGGAAGTGGAGGCTTCCAGCCCTGCCTTTCAAAACCAGAGGGTTCCACCCTGTTTTCAGCCTCTTACTCAAGCAAAACACCTGCATTCCCAGCGAAATCTAGAGCAAACACACTCAGGAGCCAGATGCTATCTCTAGTCTAAGAACATAATCCCCCAAGAAATAGAATTTGGGATGCTGACCACGACACCTCTGTATCTGAAAGCCTCAAGACCACTGAAAAATGTTTCCAGTTTCTTCTTCAAGAAATAACGGGTCTGACTCAAGGAAGACAGCAGCAAAGCCCAGAATATAAATCCAAACCCCAAACCCAGCCTTTCTGTAATGGCAAGTCTACTGGACCACTGCCCCTACCCTTCCTCCCTGGAAACCTAAACCCAAGAGGTCCACCTCTGCAGCATCTCTTGGCAGACAGTTACATTCTAAAATAGCAGTTCACAACCTGTGGGTGACGACCTCTTTGGAGGGTGGGAGGGTATGACTCTTTAACAGGGGTCACCTAAGACCCTGAGAAAGCACAAGTATTTACATTACAATTCATAACAGTAGAAAAATTACAGTTATGAAACAGCAGTGAAAATGATTTTATGGTTGGGGTTACAATACCATAAGAAACTGTGTTAAAGGGTCACACACAGTTAGGAAGAATGAGAACCACTGTTCTAATGAATTCTGAGCCACCTCTAGGACTGGCTCCTGAATCCCAGGAGAGTGCTGTTCCCTGTGTCTCCACTCCCATGTTGTGTCTCACAGCATAGAGTGCAGATGCAGGGTGCTGCTTGGTTGTGTCTCAGATGAATGTCTGATCGCTTTCTCCTCTGCAGGATCACTTGAAGACCACATTATGCCTGCTATTCCCACCGCTCAGGAAGCACAGAGGTTTTCCTTATGAAGCTCTTCCATGGACAAAGCCAACGAGCACATTTAATTTGCAATGCAAGGTTCCATGGCTAAAAATAACTGTCCACGTGGATCGCTGTATTTCTTTCCTCCATGTGCAAGCTTCCCCCAGTTGCTCTTCTTCTTTAAGAAGAGTGACAAGATGTAGGTGTGTGGGGGAGGAAAGCCACAGACCTAGCAAATGGTCTTTTATGACCATCCTCTGAAAGCAGAATAACATTCCTGGTTTTAAGCCTCCTCCTTCTCAGGGAAGTGGGATGGGGCAGTTTGTCAGCTAGCTCAAAGGTCTGCAGGAGACAGAAGGAGGAAGAGAGTTGTGAGGAAGCCTTCTCATTACAGCTATTTTCTGGGGCTGTTCTCAGACCAACTCACGCTCTACAGAAGCAAAAGCCTCTGTTTAACACAGCTACTGAATAAGGATGATTAGGAGATCATCTCTTCCCATTACGGTGTGTGTTTCAATCATGGAAGGCAGAGAGGGGTGCCCAACAAGCTCATGTCGTCATTGTCATCCTTTGTGACTGCTTCCTCTCTCCCTGCCCTTGGCTAGAAAGCAAAAAGCCTTTGCTTATTACAGAGGCAGAGTAAGTGCCGGTCTCATCCCATTAACTGTCACATTACCAGGCTCTGTGCCATCCCATTGGAGTTTCACTGAACATTCAGAATTGCTTAATTATGTACAGTGAAGACAATCTGCTGAGACGTCCCTTCTTGATTAACACAGGAGGGGGAGGGGAGGTGAAGGGTCACCTGGAAGACTCAGCTCACTCTTCCCTTGCACAGAATTCAGTGTGCAAAAAGGCTTCTGGGAGTGGGGGAAAAATTAATTAAAGAACATTTGGAAGGAAAGCTGCTTACATCTAAAGAGAAGGCTACTTTTGATTCTGCAGGCTAGCAGCAGATATCCCCCACCCTCCCTGTGTTGGCGTTCAACTGCATAGTGCATTCCTTATAAATTATACCACCCCATGTTAATTATAGTGTGCTGACAGCGATTGTCATTACTAAGCCGGCTACAGGCTTTGTGTGCTCGGATTTTAATAGCTGTTTGTTCTGAGGAATGTGGCAGAGCTGTGTAGTGGCTGAGCCCAGCCATTTTCTAACCTCCCTTCAGTCCCTCACACTGGTTCTATTTTCCCACTTCCTCTCCCGGCCCCTCACTGGTCCTCTCCCTACACCAAAGCAGATGACTAAGGTTACTGTCTAGAGAGCCCAGTGCATTCAGAAACCAAGGCTTATATTGTGCTATGCTTGTTGAGAGCTTTTCAAAGCTGGATTTTGAAATGTTTGCCTTTCTCCTTCATACAACCACGCCATATATGTATATATGGCATATATATATTTAAGTGACTGCTCTAATCTAATGGGATGTTTGGAATTCCTTCTAAAATTCTAATTTGGATGCTTTCTAAAGGCAGGTGGAGCTCGGTCATCAATCTTACCTGCATCTATAGTACTAACCTGGATGAGATGCTATGATGGTAAAACCTAGCCCAAACCTGAGCAAGGACCTTTACATTTCTTATGGTTATTCTTGTAATCCTCAATAGAACAAACACATACTTAATGAGCATCTACTATCTGCCAGAGGCAAAGGGTTAGACTCCTGAAAGCAAAGATGAATAAAATGTGATCTCTTGGCCTTCAGGGTCTTAGAACACATCAAGGGAACAGATGTGTCAATAAATAATTACCATTCCGTGTGTAATAATAGAAGTGGGAATAGAATTTTCTCTTGACGTCATCATCCTGTGGGTACAGCTGTGCTCCCATTAGCAGTACTAACTCAATTTTCTATGCTTTGTGAGCTCACCATTTCTTGGAGTCTCCACAAAGGACTCACTTGTGACACATAATTCTTACCTACGAGCATATCTGCATAGGTCAGGTGCTTTGCTTCCTGAGAGTCACAACTCCTATCCTGTTGTGACCTCCATTTGAGGATCACACTGTCTTCAGAGTTTCTAGAGCAGCTCACCCTGTTCTCCAAAGGTGTCAGAAAAGAGTCCTATCAAGGCTGGGCTGGAGTGCAAAATTCAATACTGTCCCTAGGTTTTGCCTTCACCACCACAGCTGAGCCTACATTCCAAGTGCCAGGTCCCTCCTCAGGTTGAACATTCATGAGAGGGTCCTCTGCCTTCTGTAGAGTGGCTTTGTCAGGATCTACTCCTTCAGGACACACATAGTATTCTCTCTTCTTAAACATTAACAACAGCTTACTCTGGATGTCTTGACACATTCAGACACTCCTGCAAACACACACACACACACACACACACACACACACACACAGAGCGAGAGAGGCCAACATATTCCACAGATGCAAAATGAACTATAAGAAGAAACTAGTGTAATTTCACCATCTATATAGACCAGTTTCACGGGAAACGTGGCAAACCAACTTTATCAGCTTGGGGACATCCCATTGTCATTCTCTTCACTGAATCTGTTCTGTGCTCCAGTGACAGATTATCTGAGAGTAGATAATTTATAATGGTGAAGTGTTTCAGCTCACAGATCTGGAGGGAGGGTGGCAAGATTAAATAGCTAGTATCTGGAGAGGAAATAGTAACTCTGTTACCTCATAGTAGAAGGCACTGCAAGGTAGAAGGACAAAGAAGGAGTGAAGGGACCAAAGTCCCCATTTCATCCAAATACCATGAGACTGCAGGTAAATGCTGCAGCACTCTGCACCAACTTTGGAGAGCAATCCCCGTGAGATGAAATACGGCTATTCCATATTTCCAATCATGACAAAAGGAAATCTAGGAATATTTACAGCATTGAGTTCAGAACACCAGTATTAAAATGCAATGGATAAGCCTTGTCAAAAGCAGAAATTTCATACAAATCATCCACCCACACCCACCCCAGCAGACACTTGAGAGCTGGTTTTTAAGTGCTGCTTTCTATGTCAAATGGGATGATATAAACACCCAAACTTCAGCCTTTTTCTATACACACCTTGACTTTAATGAGCAAAGCCTACATCTCAGGGACTCACTAGCCAGCAGGGCTCAATGAAAGACTCTGAGAAAATAAAAGAGACAAAATTGAGGAAGACAGCCCATCAACCTCCGGCCTCCATATGCACCTACATGGGCAAACACACCCAAAGAGCATGCACAAATGCACACAGTGAATACACACACACACAAAGAGAGAGAGAGAGAGAGAGAGAGAGAGAGAGAAACACACTCACATTTTGAAAAGTTGAACATACTACTTTTAGAATTGATTTAAAAACTTTTAGCCTGACATTGGTGGTGCACATCTTTAATCCCAGCACTCAGGAGGCAGAGGCAGGCAGATGTCTGAGTTTGAGGCCAACCTGGTCTACAGAGCAAGTTCCAGGATAGCCAGGGTTATACAGAGAAACCCTGTCTAGAAAAAAACAATACACAAAATGAAAGAAAGATAGTGTTATGGTTTGAATATGTTCGCCCCAGGAAGTAGCACTATTACAGGGTGTAGCCCTATTGGAGTAGGTGTGGCCTTATTGGAGTGAGTGTGTCACTGTGGGTGTGGGCTTTACGACCCTCATCCTAGCTGCCTGGAAGCCAGTATTCTACTAGCAGCCTTCAGATGAAGATGTAGAGCTCTCAGCTCCTCCTGCACCATGCCAGCCTAGATGCTGCCATGTTCCTGCCTTAACGATTATGGACTGAACCTCTGAACCTGCAAGCCAGCCTCAATTAAATGTTGTCCTTTATAAGACTTGCCTTGGTCATGGTGTCTGTTCACAGCAGCTTTTCCTAACGAAGACAGATAGAAAGATAGAAAATAAAGCTTTTAAAGGGTTTGTTTATGGTTTATGATTTTTAAATTTCTGATTTGTTGACTTTAGAATTTGGCCCCAATATAAGCTGCCACTCAACTGTAAATATTGTGTCATGTACAGAAACATCTCTACATTTTAGTATAAAAATTACTTTACATTATAGGACTTCATTAACTGACAGAAAAAGATTGTATATTATATGTTAGGTGTTATACAAACGGGGCTGGGTCATACCTGTAATCCCAACACCTATGAGATTGACATGGGAAGCAGTGAGTGCCTGGTCAGACTAGGTTACAGAGTGAAGCCTGTTTGCACCATGTCCCTGTAAAAATTACAGTGCTGCATGAAGCATAAATTATTGTATGATCTCTCTTTGGGCTTTTTGTTGCAAAGTGATATGCTTAACTTTCATCAAACCATTTTCTTACAAGACTTACTTGATATAAGTAACATATATATTTATCTTCTGTAATGGAAAAAGTGTATATTTACATTAAATAAATATAAGTCCTTCCCAGGAGATAAAGATCTATAACCTTATTTCATAACCACATCCCAAAGTTCACCAGATCTGAGTCTTTGGAACCGCTGTCTTATGTAATAAATATTTAGCTTTTCCTACAAATTCATGTCTTAACCTCAGACAACTAAAACAATTAAGACTCAAAGGTCCTCCCAAACAATGAAGCTCTTTTCAAAGATCAAGATTGGTTTGCAAAGACCCACCCAATGGACAGCCATTTTGGACACAAGCACAAAGAGCTGTGCATTTTGTATGACACTCATGGTCCTCTGGCATCTTCAGCAGCAATGGCACATGTTCTTTGGGTATATAGGAGGGCTCACTTGCCTCCTTGTTTGGACACAAAGACCTCTAAGCTAGACAAACCTTTCACTCATTCCCATGGCTTTTGTAAAAGCCCTCGAGCAACCACAGAGCCTGCATTTCACAGAACCAGCCCACATCACTTCAGCAAGCTCCCTGTTCAACTTCTTGCTAACCAGGAGAAGTCCCTGTGAGCCTCTCAGCCAGCCCCATAGGCTACTAATACCTCTTGCACGCAGCTGCTGTTTCTTTCAGGAATCCTGTAACACTCTTAGAGGGGAAGTTCTGGCCTCCTGTCAGCAGCAGTGTTACCACCTGGATTGCTGCAAGCAGACAACAGATACAGACAAATACCTTACTGAGACAACAGAGCAATCATGGGCTCTATGGTCTCTAGACATTTTCCTTTGCACATGAGTCAGGTTCTTGGGTAAGACACCTTATAGCAAAAGACAGGTTAACAACAGCAAAGCAAGCATTTATTTGATAAGGGTTTTCTGTAACACAAGAGCTCTTATAAAGAAATGAAGAACCAGAGACGTTCGGCACATAGTTTTATACATAGGTGATAGAGATAAAGACAGACAGGAGAGAAGAAATGTGGCCAAAGGATGGAAGGGAAGTAATAGCAATAAACTGAGAGATCTTAGCTTAGCCTGTGTGTGTGCATTCTCCTGTGTCTTCTGGAGTGGCACATGGAATGGAACAGTGTTGTGGGTTGCCCTGATGCTGTCTGTATTCTATTGTTAATTCTACTACCTCAAGAGGGGCTGCCCCCTCCACCCACACATACAGCAGTTGATCACATACTCAGGTGATCTCATTTGAACCTTTTCCCCATTTTAACTGGTCAAATAAAGGCTAGAGCCTGTGATTGGAGAGTGGAAGGAAAAGGTGGAATGGGAGGTCTTTGAGATTGGGGGGCAGGTAGGAGGAGAAGGAAAAGGAGGAGAGAGGATGGAAGAGAAGGGAATTGAAGATGGAGCAGAACCACATGGCCAGGAGAAACTGCAAGTAGTAAAGGGTCTCATAGCAGGGGAATAAGTCAGTATAGTGATAGATCTGCCCAATCTAGGCATATAGCTTATACATATAATAACTGGTTTGTGGCCAGGCAGTGGTGGCTCACACCTTTAATCCCAGCACTTGGGAGACAGAGGCAGGCAGATTTCTGAGTTCGAGGTCAGCCTGGTCTACAGAGTGAGTTCCAGGACAGCCAGGGCTACACAGAGAAACCCTGTCTTGGAAAAAAAACAAAAACAAAAACAAAACAAAAACAAAAAAAACTGGATTGTGTGTTTTTTATACAGGCTTATTGGGGTTGTTAATTCCAGTAATAGAACAGGGATACAAATCAGTTGGCAGAATGTTAGCATAGCATGCACAAAGCCAGAGATTCGAATTCAGCACTGCAAGAACTGGGTGTGGTGGTATACATCTGAAACCTCAGCTCTCAGGAGGGGGAGGCAGGAGGATTGTAAGTTCAAGAATATTCTTGGGTACATAGCTACTCTGAGGCCAGCCTGGGCTGCATGAAGGCCTTCTCTCAAAGATATTCTTTGCTGTAACAGGAGATCTCATATTCTGCTTCAGAAGGAAAAGGAGAAGAGAAGATGAGAGTCTTCCTGCTTCTGCACTTTTGTAAAATGTCAAGGTACCATATTTAGATTGGCATACCGTGAGAGGAGAGGTGAAGGAGGGTTCCTCTGGGGTACTTTGCTCTCCAGTGAAAACCGTGTCTGGGGGAATGACTCCTGTCACACCACAACAATGCCTCATTTGTAGACATAGCTTCATCCTCAAGCCCACTCTCTAAAGCAGTGGTTCTCAACCGTCCTAATACTGCAACCCTTTAATACAGTTCCACATGTTGTGACCCCCATCCATAAAACAATTTTTGTTGCTATTTCATAACTGTAATTTTACTACTGTTATGAATCTGATGTAAATATGCAGGATGGTCTTAGGTAACCCCTGTAAAAGGGTTGTTTGACCTTCCCCCACAGGGATCATGACCCACAGGTTGAGAACCACTGCTCTAAGGAGCCGTTCACTATGCAGGGCACTCTCTAATAAACTGTCAACTCAGAAGGGACAGCTGTCCAGGTCTGTGGCTTCACTGTTCCCTGAGACACAAGAACACACATGGTATTCACTCACTGATTGTTGGATATTAGCCCAGAACCTTGAAATGCCCAAGATGCAACTCACAGGCCACATGAAGCTCATAAAGAAGGAAGACCAAGTGGGGACGATTCGGTCCTTCTTAGAAGGAGCAACAAAATACTCAAGGGAGCAAATATGGAGACAAAGTGAGGGACAGAAACTGAAGGAGGGACCATCTGAAGACCATTCCACCTGAGTATCCATCCCATGTGCAGTCACCAAAGGTAGATGCTGATGTGGAAGTCAGGAAGTGCATGCTGATAAGAGCCTGATATGGATGTCTCCTCAGAGGTCTTCAAGAGTCTGACATATTCAGAGGCAGATGCTCACAACTAGCCATTGAACTGATAATGGGGTTCTCAATAGAGGAGTTAGAGTGAAGACTGAAGGAGCTGAAAGGGTTTGTGGCACCATGAGGAGAGCAACAATACCACCCAACCACAGCTCCCAGGGTCTAAACCACCAGCCTGGGAGCACTTAGGGAGGGATCCAGGGCTTCAGCTGAATATGTAAGCTGGGCATAGGTGGAAGAAGAGATCCTTGACCTCATAAAGGCTGAACGCCCCAGGAGGTGGGAATTTTGAGGGTGGGGAGGTGGGAGTGGGGGGGGTAGGTAGGGGTTACATCCACAGAGAAGAAGGAGGAGGGGTGAGGGGATAGGGGGTTCCTGGGTGGGTGGGGGATGGGGTAAGGGGACAACATATGAAATGTAAATAAAACATCCAATAAAAAAATTAAAAAAAAAGAATTCTGCATTCGCCGAATGGTTATTAACTCCAGGATTTGTAAAGTGACTCCTCCCAAGCAACAAACCCCACCCCACCCCACCCCCCCACCCCACCCCCACCCCCACTTTCTAACTGTTTCTACGTGAACAACGTGCTTGTCTGACAGGCACAGCAAAATGATATTCTTCTGAACACCAAATTGCTTTGAATTCAGCTAAGAGTGACTGAATTATCACCTGTGAAGAAGGTAGGAACCGTTATACACAATAATCAAGAATAAATCAAACTGTATTTGATAAAATACACGATTACATTATTTCAAAGGGTAACCTGTGTTTAAAAGGCTTTTACCTTTTCAATATTTACAAATAATCCCCATTGTTAAGGGGGTAAAAAAAAGAAGCCCTGATGTTTAAAGATGGCAATTTGTAACTTTTTTTTCAAGTATCTACTTGATGCTAAACTCTTGGTGATCTGAATGTGCAGTTCACACTCTGTGGCCATGAATTTGAACTGGTTAACTGGCATGTTTGGAAATGTGACATCAGTGCTTAGTGGCAGATGAGCACCCTCTACCCTACACTGTGGAAGTCACTCCACCTCAGGTAACATGGGGAAAAGTATCGTGAGATTCATGGAGCTGTGCATACAGGCAAAAATGGGAACGGTTGGAAGGGAGTGTTAAAATTAATGCCTTAGTCATCAAAACTGCGTATTTGCTAGAAAGACTCTTCATACTCTGTTCTAGGTAGTTAACTTTTCTTGTGGCTGTGACCGCATAGTTCACAAAAGCAACTTAAGGAAGAAAAGGTCTGTTTAGGCTCACAGTTCCAAAAAGATATAGTCCATCATGGAGGGGAAGGCAAGGCAGGAAGAACAGGGATGGAGGGTCCCCTGCATCTATAATCAGGAAGTAGAGAGTCAATAGGACATAGAGGTTAGCTTCAAAATCTCAAGACCACGCCCAGGCCAATGGCCCACTTCTTCCAGTGAGGCTAGGTGTCCTAAAAGATATACAACTTTCCCACATAGCTCACCAGCTGGCCGCCAATCATTCAAACACAAGAGCCTGCAGCAAGCATTTAATATTCAAATCACAACTCAAAGCAAAGAAAATATAGAAAGCTAGCAGCTTCTTTGAAGACTTGAGGTAAACAGCTAATCACTCACCAATACCAGACGAGGGATTCTTCCAGGGAAAGCTGGAAGGAAGAGGAAGTATGCTTAGGCAGATAAAGATTCCTGGGTCCCAGTTAGATTTTCTTCACTGGGGTAGGAGCCAAGCCTAGACACATCATAAGAATAAAGATGTGAAAGTGTGTTAAAGAACAAAGTTTAAAAGATGAATAATGGAATCCAGTCTGAGAAGGAAAATGGAGAAAATAAAATGGTAAGGGATTATGAATTTAGAGGGCAAGGTTAAGTTTATGGGGCTTTTAACAACATGTAAAAGACAAACAACAGATCATGAGAAAGGTAATAAGTGTATAATTATTGGCTGTAACTTCACTTCTATACTGTGACTTTCTTGCTTCAATGGTCAAGCACAGACATGTATTTTGCTATTGTACCTTACAGAGAATCTTGAGTGAAGGACAGCTCTCTGTAAATTTCAGATATTTTTTTAAAAAATGAGTATTTGGGAGCATTCTACATTTACTACTTAGTTATATCAATTTTTTAAATTAGTTCATGCTTAATTAGGCCTGCTATATGTGTATTTGTTAAGCCTTGGAACATGAAATAAATAAACCTAAAACTTAGCAGCTTGTACAAACCATGAATTGGGGAGGTTCCCTGAAACTCCTATGATTCTACACTGGGATCTGGGGCAACAAGTTATAGGGGAAGGCGGGCTCTACATCACTGTTTCTCAACCTGTGGGCCATGACCCCCTTGGAGGTCTAATGATCCTTTCATAGGAGTCACCTAAGACCACCAGAAAACACAAATGGTTACAATATTATTCCTAACAACTACAGCTACAACTACAGCTCTGAAGTAGCAATGGAAATATTTTTATGGTTGCAGGGGTCACCACAACATGACAAACTATTAAAGGGTCATAGCATTAGGAAGGTCAAGAACCACTGATCTATCCAGTTAGCCAAGATTGAGAGCAACTAATCAACCTTTCTCTTAAGTAGATCCCAACTCTCAAGTCTCTTTCCACTTCGATGTACGTTAGACCGTCCTCCTAATCTGAAGCTCCCTTCAGGTTAAATAACAGGAGGACAGCTACTGAGGCACCAACATGAGCTGTGACTCTTTGTCAATGCATTGGCTGCCAGCAAGCTTCTGGGAACCTCCATCACATCTGTCATGATACTGAGACGTGATCTATCTCCTCTGCCTGCAGTCATGACTTGTCGAGCTTAAAATTTGTTCCTTATCTGCATATATAATGAAGCTCACTTGAAGGGGAAATATGATTTCTGTATCACCTGACAGCAAATGGTACGCAGCATTATTTCATAATTTTGTTTATTAAAGTTGGGGAAACTACAATTCATCGAGCCATATGTAAAACACAAAACTCTCATGCATGCTTTCTTTCCCATGACTTTCATAGGAAAGCCAATCAAACCTTGAGTCATGATATAAAGGTTACCTCTCACCCAAAGATACATGTTCTTAACTCTTGATGTGTATTAGACTCACCTGGAGAAATTAGTTGAACAATGACTCTCAGACTCTGTGGTGGTTTGAATACGAAATTCACCATAGGCTCTGGCATTTGTATGTGTGGTCCCCAGTTGGTGGCACTGTCTGGGAAGACTTCGGAGGCGGCATTGCTGGCAGAAGTCTGCTTCCTGCTTGTGGTTTAAGATATTAGCCTGAGCATCTACCCCAGCCACGCTCACTCCTGTTTGCCACCATGCCTCTCTGCCACAACATGGAACTATAAGCAAGATAACCCTTTCATTCTATAAGTTACCTCGGCCACAGTGTTTTATCACAGAAACAGAAAAACAACTAACACAGACTCTAGATTCTATGACAGTTTCTGATGTTTGATCAGAGATAGTAATAATCCCAGAAAATAAACCACATGTTTAACAGACACTTAAATGAGACATCCGTTCATAATGATGAATATATCAATCATATTATTAGAGTTTCTGTTTCTCAATTAGTGTTTGTTAAGAACATATATGTTACTAGCTAGTTAATGGTATCTCAAGCATTTAATACTAATACTTGAAGGCTGAGGCAGGAAAATTTCGAGGAGCTCAAGGCCAGTCTGAAATATAGGGATTCAAGGAGAGTAAACTATGCTATCCTTCAAAAATAAAATCTTGCTGTAGGTATAATTCAGTTTGGTTGAAAGACAGAGAACTCGTGTTGAACTGGCCTTGCTCTAGAGGCTTCTTACCTGCTCAGTGTCATAATGTCAGAAGAGGCCTGTGGGGGAAAATTGTTATCACCAGCCTTACTCATCCATGAGCTTTGCATGCTGTACTGGGGTCCATCCAGGCAGGGTGTGTTCACTGGTACATCACATGACTGTAACGCAGGTAACCAACTACTTCTTATTAAATTTCAGGACTGTTTCATGAGAAAAACAGAATCTATCTGATAGTATAAATCTGTGGCTGGGAAGATAAGAGGCTTCGTGGGAAAGTTGTTGCTGTTGTTTTCTTACATTGACATTATGTACACATCAAATTACCTTCTATGTACTTAGGTTTATCTCCACAGGTTGGTGCTCCAGTTAGCACTGGTAAAAACAAAACAAGACAAAACATCTTGCTATGGGCAGCAGTTACTATAGAGATTCATAACTTGCCAAAGCACCGTGAAGTCCTCAGCGCTACGTGAGATATCTACATCACTCCCTCTAAGGCTCAGGGAGTAGTTTAGAGAGCAGAAAGAATCTCAAGGCCAGAGGAAGGGGCAAGAGCAGCCTGGAGCATTGACTTCTGAGCACAGTGTGCTACTGTACTCTTGAACCCACAAGCTGTGATTCCTGCGAAGGGATGGGTTGACCTTCTGTTACAAAGGAGGGAAGGGCTCATGAGGCCCTGGTCCTCCCTGGACACTTATAGGGAGTTCATTGTTGCTACAGGAGAGATGGAGTTTTTCATCAGAGGTGAAGCCCCTGGTAAATTGCCTATATTTCTGTAAATAATCCTTCACTCATGCTCCTGATTAAACTTGTTGATTGGAAGGAAGGAAGGAAGGAAGGAAGGAAGGAAGGAAGGAAGGAAGGAAGGAGGGAGGGAAGAGTGAGGGAGGGAGGGAGGGAAGGAAGGAAGGAAGGAAGGAAGGAAGGAAGGAAGGAAGGAAGGAAGGAAGGTAAGAAGGAAGGGACAAAGGGAAAGAGAAGGAGAAAGAGAGAGAGTAGAATGTGGCTAACTAGGATGATGAAGATCAGTGTCAGGGGACAAAAGAGAGAAATATGTTCAAGCTCCATTGTATATATGAATTAACAGTGAATCCTATTATCATGCATAGCATATGTGTAATTACGTATAATTAATAACATAAAAGTGGAAAACAAAAACCCCAAATATGATAATATGACTTTGTTAAGGGGTATATATTAAACTTAATTTAAGGATTTACAAATCAGTCTGGCAGACTTGTGAATATCCAAATCACCAATCTACAGGAAGTCAGATAGGTGCGAGCCTAGAAAGCCTGCTGAGGTGACCCTCCTTTTCATAGTACCCCCAGGGCTTGTGTAATCCTCAAATCTAGATACATTTCCTTAAAAGCACCAAAAAATAGAATCTAGACCTAAGAAATAGCTCAGCCACCCTGGCCCTGTGGCCTGGGGAGCTTAGTCTAACACTTGGTTCTCTCATCTGGAAAGATGGGAATGGGCTTAGGTGGTTTTTTAAAAAACCTATTTTAATAAGGGTTCTCAAACACTCTGCCCTCCCTCCTAGCCCACTGCCCAAAGCTGAGGGAGAAGAGATGGTAAACAGGACAAGGAGATGTTTAGAAGTAGTTCCTTGGGGCAATTCCAATCTCTGTTTGACAGGATATCAGCAGTCCAGTTGAGTAGTGAAAGGATACCAAACACAAATCAGCAGTGGTAGCACAATCCAGCAGAAACAGCCAGGCCCCCACCAAATTGGCACGAGTCAGGGGGAGTAACCAGGACCAGCTGGGATGCCAGGAGAAATTCTCTGCTGTGCCCTTCTCAATGAAGTGAAGGTTCAGGGAAGACAAAGATGAAGCCTGGAAACCAACAAAGCCTTGCTAAACAAGCATGCTGCCCATGTCCATTCGGTCCTATTTATTCTCTCTCCAAACACCATGTGTCCTCCTATGGGTCTTGCCTCAGCAGGACACCATGTGCGTATGTCTTAGCAAAACACCTTGTGAGTCTGCATCACAAGACATATCCAGAAACTTCCGCTTCAGAGGAAGTTTTGTTTGTTTGCTTTTAGAGACAGGGTTGCACATAGTCCAAGCCTTGAACCCTCTATGTAGCCAAGAATGACCTTTACCCTCTTCTTATCCTCCTGCCTCTGGGATTACAAGTCCCTGTCTCCAGCTGTAGAAAATGGGACTGAGCAATAATAGACTAATATGTACTTAAAACCAAAGCAAAATGGCTGTGTGAGGTGGCTTGTGCCTGTAATCTCAGAACTCAGGAGGAGAAAGTGAGAGGACCAGGAGTTCAAAGGCATCCTCGGCTCTGTAGGGAGTCTGAAGCCATCCTAGGCCACAAGAAGCTTCTTCTCAAGACAATTCTTTGGGTTTTTTTGTTTTCTGAGGATCTTACTACATAGACCTGGCTGGCCTGAACTTGTAGAGCTCTTCCTGCCTCTGCATCAAGAGTACAAGTTAACACCCTGCGTGCCACTGCCTCTGGCTACAGCTGTTATTTTATAAACTGAGGTAATGTATATAAAGGCATAGCATAGTGTTTGTTATTAAAAAGAAAAGCACCTAGCAGATGCTAATATTTTAATAATATTAATGATATAGATGTTAATTATGTATAATTATAATAAAATAATATTAATTATGCTAAATATAATTTAATAATATTCATAAATTAATAATGAAGTCCCTCTAAAAATTGTTTCAATCAATTTTTCTCATTTGTCATTTACTAAATCCTCATCTTTCTCTTCCAGTCAAGCAAATATGTTTGAACACATACTTATGTATGCATACATCTCACATACTTTATTTTATCTGAGTACTTGTAAGGATGTACATGAACCACATCCACAGGATTGTGCCCAGAGACCAGAAGAGGATGCCAGATGACACAGACAAAGACTTACAGGCAACTGTGAGGCATCGTGTGGGTGCTGGGAACTAAACCTACATCCTCTGCAAGATCAGTAAGTGCTCTTAACTGCTCAGCCGCCTCTGCAGACCCTCAACTATTTCTTAAAACAACAACGAAGGAACATTGCCTATCATAGGAAGAATATGAGGCTGGATGACATTAAGTTTAAAGTCTACCCACGTGTTTTTCTTCATAGTGTACATTTTTTTCTTTGTATTTCAAAAAGTTTGCATTTGAAAGTACCAACATTTTGATGCATGTTACATACACCACAGCTACTAAACCTGCTGAGATCTTACCTTCTCACCCTACTTTGCCAAATAAAGGTCATAACGTTTTCTGGAGTTATCAAATCTTTGGCTGCTACCATGAAGTTTGATTCCTTTATTTTGGGTTTGTTTTAATCCTTGTTTGTTTGCTTTCATAAACCTAACCTCTTGGGCAGAGGTTCTCTCAGTTGCTAGACAAGCAGCTTCAATCTCACTCAGATGGGAATTTGCTCATATCTGCAGCCCATACAGACAGCTATCGTCTCTGCCAATCAGCCAAGACCACACAATCTGCCTGTTATTAAGCCCTTCCTTTATTCTTGGTATACACTGAAGCCTGAGAATGCTGGCTGCTGTGTATGCACAATCTAGAGCTTTGTCTTGCACATTTTTTCTGTGTCTCTTCTTACTCTAGGTGTGCACAGCTCAGTGCTGAGGGCTTTAGCAGGAGCTGTCTGCACATAGACTTCATCCTGAGTTGAGCATCACATGGAAGAGCCTCAGGAAAGGACAAGAGCTGGGAAGACTCTCAGGTGAGAGAGGAAGGCAACATAGAGCCAGCACACAGTCTGCTCACCTTCACAAAGCAAAAGTCCAGCGCGGGGCCAGTCCATGAAGAACTCTGTGAGACCTTTAAATTACCATTTCCTACCTTTTACTATGAAGACTAAAACCACCTCCCACAAAACCATCATTACTCTCCTATTTGAACATACCTTTCCATTTTTCTACTTCATTGCACCCTATTAACCTTCAAGACTCCTTCAGCATTGCCTTTGTGTCTAAAGACTGCTTTCCCAAATCTTTACTCGACCTCTACGAGAGAAGAAATTCCTGCTCAGACTCACACAACCTTTGATGTCTTTTTTAATTATAAAGTTCTGTCTCCACTACCAGGTTTCTAATTTCTCTAGAGTGAGAACATTACCATGGTAGTTACTCAGTACCTGATGTCTGAATGACTGCATTACAAAAACTAGGTGGTGTGGTTTGGATAAGAAGCACATCCAATGGGCTCATGTATTTGCTCACTTTGTCCCCAGTTGGCATTGCAATTTGGGAAGGTTATGGGACCTTTAGGTTACAGAAGGTTAAGGAAGCTTACTGAAGGAAGTATGTCACAGGTATGCACTTTGAGATTATATAGTTTACCTCTTCCTGTTTATTTTCTCTCTCTCCCCTCCCAGTCCTTCCTTCCTGAGCATGGGTGAAATGTGACCAGTCTGCTTCCTGTCAGGCTAGCCACATAGTCCCAACACTCTGCCTTTCCCTGCAAGATGAACCCCCTCCAAAACTATAAGCCAAAAAGTATAATTTTTTCTTCTCTAACCTACTTTTTGTAATGTCATTTTATCACAGCAACAGAAAAATAATATAAAAATATATTTTTGTATAATCACCAAATATGTTAATATAGTGATATCATAGTGAGATACGTTTTCCTTTAGATTTGACATGGAAAGTATATTAAACATCAGAAGGTAATGTTGGCTTTGCAACAAACTTAAAATGTGTAATTTAGCTTTTTTGCAAATTTCTTAAATATATCTTAGAAATGTTTACATTCAAAAAATAAGGTTGGTCAAAACAGTCTCTGATTAGCTTAAAATTACTCTTTTATTTGAGAAATAATAAAATACAGAATTTCACAAATGGACCTTTATTAACAAGACTTAGAAATGCTAGCATTACTTCAGAAATGCTACAGATGATTTTTAAAAATAGCTCTCAACCATGTATTCAATCAAGTCATGTGAAATCTCTAATTTTCCTCCTGTAAGATAATGAAGTTTCACAAGTCTGATGTACTTTATGCTTAGCTGTGACTATCTTGAAATATATCAGAGTGTTTGTTCTTTTCACAGAGAAGATCACCGTGAAAATAGAAATAAAAAATTGGTTAAAAGAAACAAGGATTCCCTTTAGAGATGGGAGAGGAACGATAAGAGAGCTCAGACTCAAGAGATTATGGGTTACTCTTTAAGAAGTCTTTAGTGTTATAATTTCTATTTGATTCTCTTTCTTATAATAGTGTCTGGTTTTCTGATAAAATTTTCCCTCTTGCTATGTTTTTCTGAGTATGTTCATCATAGCAATGTTTTCATCTGTGTTTAATCATCCCCGTATTCAGAACATCTAAATCTATTTTGACCACTTAGTTTTCAGGCTGCTTGTGATGTTTGTGCCTATCTTATTAGGGAGCTGCATTACTTATAAAACACACATGGAGAACACGTGGAAATGAGAGACCAAATCTTTTGAGTTCAGACTTCATCTTTGAGAACTTGACCTAAGGTTGAATTCCAGACTCAGTTTCCAGGTTACCTCCCAACAAGACCTGTACCTAGCACCAGTTTCTAGGTTACTCCCACAAGAAATAGTCACCTCCCGGTAGAAAGCCTGCCCCTGACTCTTCACTTCCTAACCACCACCAAACAGGAGAAAAACAAACGTTAAGTTTATGGTTTGACTCCCAGCACCAGCCAATTATGTTAAAGACCATAATGGCCCCCAATCAGATGTGTATCAGACTAGATACCTAGATTCTTGCCTCTATAAATGTTTGCCTGAAACTAGGCCCAGAGCTCCACCTTCCTGCTGTGTCAGGGTTGGCAGGGAACCCAAGCTCAAATTTGAATAAAGAGACCTTAATGTGATTGCATAGGAATCAGCTCCTAGGTGGTCATTTTGTGGTTCATGAACGTCTCCTGGCACAACAGAAGAGCATAGCTGCTTCCACAACCCCTGCCTACAGACACTTCCCCTAGTCACCCATGAACAGGTGAACAAGACATTACATTTATTTTGATCTGATCAGAACTGAGTAGACAAAGCTCCATTGCAGTCTTTGGAAGGTTTTTGGTGTCTAACTTCCCTTCATTTCTAGGATGTGTCTTTGTGGGGTTCTTAATCGATGAACGAGAGTTCTTCCTACCAGCCCTCTTCCTTGTCACATCCTGATATCACCAACTAAAATTCTGTTATAAAAAAAATAAAAGCTCATCTTTCTTAGCCTCTTTGAGTCTTAAGAATTTCATTAAGCATTTTGAAGAGCTGGTCTTACAGAGTTGATTGTTTTCAAGATTTTTGGTCTTTCAGGATTCATCTGCCTGGGTTTCTCTCTGATGTGTAAGCATGTCCGTGGTTCCTCCAAACAAGTTGGGGGGTTGGGGGGAGGCAGGGAGGCGTATCCTAAAGATGTGTTTAAAACAAGATATATTCAAAACTAAATAGCACTGAAACTAAACCATTGTGGAGACGTCAATTACTGAGTAAAAAGTGAGCTGAGCAATAGAACAACAAGAGCAAGACCAAGTTTGACCATTCATTGGAGGAACTTAGGAGAAAGGAGAAAGTTATTGATTTCTGTACCAGTCAGGGTTATCCAGAGCACTAGAAGAAACACACACATGTACACACACACACACACACACAGTTACTAGATTAATTTGACTTCAAGCCTTACATCCTGAGAAGATGGTTGTTTCAGAGTGAGATGTGTGTTTGATCCTTTCTCTTCTCCTCTTCATATTCTTTCCTAGCTGTCTTTCTCCAGAAGAACAAACATTGCTGTTATATTCATGGAAGCAGAAAACTGCTATTTCCTGCCTGAAACACTAGTAAATCATAAACAGTCAGCTTCCCCAGTGGATTAAGAATTTCCCCTTTAGCTGTGGGAGTTTCACCTCATAATTGCTCAAGCACCAACCACAACTCAGGTGTGCCCAGTGCACAGTCTCCAAATTGCCTGCATATCCTTTATGTACGTCGCAATTTAAAGTCTATGAAATAGGACCAAGTAAGATCCCCAATGACTGAGGAATAGTCAGAGTTTGGAGATATTAAGAAATAAAAAGATCACCTTGCAATTTATGTCAGAAAGGAAATACCAGCTCCTTGTCTCCCTTTAAAGTCTTCTAACTCCAAAACTATGCTGCATCCTTTCCTCCCCTTTCATCTACCCTGAGAGAACACTGCCGGATGTGGTTCTTGTCAGTTCTTGTTCTGCCCACCTTTGGCTGGTTACGTATCCATTTGCTTATGTCTCTTTAGTTTGTCATACCATAGTCCCCCAATATCTCAGAAAATAATCACAGAAAATACAAATATAACTGAAGTCATGAACTCAGCAAATGGCATCAAATGGCACTTTGTCCTTCCTTGTGGACATAATTTCATAATCAGTTGTCTCAAAGTCCCAGCTTGAATTTAATTTCAAAGCTCATTTGATCGTGCATTTCAGAGCAGAAGCAGCTTCAGTTACTAGTGGATCAGCATGGAGCTCATGCACAGAACCACAAAAGCACTACAGTGCGGCCAAAAACCTGACCTTTCCATCAGCATCAACCCAGAGCATTCACCCAGGTCTCTAGTGCCATTTATATGTGTATGTTTATATGCATTGTAAGTGATACGTTTTAGTACCATTCAAATGTGCCCCTTATTAAAAAAAAATGTTCTGTCTCTTAACTTCATTTACTTTGTATAAATTTAATCCTCTCCCAAACAAGATCTTGTGTCTTAGCTCATTGTGTTTAACATAAAGCTTCTCTATATCTCCAAGGTTTATTTAGCACTCTTCTTTAACCTTTTTTTTTCCCCTTACCAGTGCTGGATATACCAGCAGACTAGCACATTCCTCCTCTACATTTCTCGGAATTCCAAGACAGAGGAAATGCAACGACCTCTTTTCAACCAATTCATCACCCTTTTCTGATAGCAACTTTAAAGCAAGGCTGAGGTAGAATGGGTTTTAAAGGATAAAAGTTGGAAAGTATTACTAAATAGTAATGTAGCTTAATTGTGAACCATAAATGAATGATTAATATCTTCACATCTGGATACTCTATATGCTATGATTTATAGATCTATTTAAATAAAATGATAAAAAGATATTCCAAGTAAATAGAAAGAATTTTTAAAAATAGGCCTCTATTAATATTAACAAGGTAAATGCCAAGACAAGATTACTGGAAATGGAGAGGGGGATATTTCATAGTTATAATTAATATCTCACATATATGTTAATATCAATGTAGCAAGAAAACAAAATAAGTTTATATGTTTCCAATAACAGAGGTTCAAACTCCTTGAAATATTAATCACAAAATTAAAGTGAGGCACAGAAAAAGATCTACAACTATAGCTGAAAACTTCAAAAGTGCTTTTTAGTAATTGATATAAAAATGCTGGTAACAGTAACGAGGATATAAAACACTTGAACAACACTATGAACAGCTTAATTGGCATTTACAGAGCACCATATTCAACAACATTGTTTCCAAGTTCATATAAAAGATCAAATTAACATAGGCTGAGCATCAATAGTACACTAGTGCCATTGGAAGTATATTTCTGTATGTGTAGGTGGGGTATTCACACACATGCATTTAATCATTTTAATTATCTAATGTTTATACCAATAAAGACAGGGAGGCTTAAACTGAGATAAAAACCTGCTAGCTCAGCGAGGTATTTTCTTAACCATATACAAAGTATCTACAAGCATGATTCTACAAATAAGCTGCTAGCTCTTTAGAAGTCTCTGTTGTGTCACCCTCTGGAGCTCTTTAGCTCTCTTTCCTAGAGTTTTACCTGTATCCTGCCAGCTGCTTCTCAGTTGTTCTTGCAGGCTTAAAGAGAAATCCCTATCTTTTACCCAGAGCACCTTCCATAAAGGCGCTTCCAAGTGTGTGTTGGGGGGATGGAAGGCTTTCAATCAAAGTTTCAATTGCTTATAAAAGAAGTTCCTTCTCTACACCCTTGGCCATGTCACCATCATGATTGGGCCTGAACCATTTCACCTTTATGGTGGGGTAGCTCAAGACCACCCAGCTGACTTTGCCTCTGGTCATACAGCAAAGAACACAAGACCTCTCCCCAGCAACTTGCCTTAAAATAGATAGAAACTTTCCATTCTTTGGACCTTTCCATTCTTTAGCATTCTTACCTGTGGAGGCTTTCAGAGGCATGCCCAAACCTCCTCTCTTCAGCACACCTAACTGCATCTGACAAATGCAATATCTACTTTGTTCTGCACAACAGCTACACAAGGACCAATCAAGAAGTCAGAGAAGAAACTGACTAATAATGAATAAAATTTAGTTAAATAATAATGAAAGTAACTCCAGAGAACCAAATAACCCTATTTAAAAATGGGGTACAGAGCTTAAACAAAACATTCTCAACTGAGGAATCTCGAATGGCCAAGAAGCACTTCAAGAAATATTCAACATTCTTAGTCATTAGGGAAATGCAAATCAGAACAACACTGAGATTCCACCTCATACCAGTCAGAATGGCTAAGATCAAAAACTCACGTAACAGCAGATGCTGGCGAGGATGTGGAGAAAGAGGAACACTCCTCCATTGCTGGTGGGATTGCAAGCTGGTACAACCACTCTGGAAATCAGTCTGGCAGTTACTCGAAGAATTGGACATAGTTCTACCTGAAGACCCAGCTCTACCATTCCTGGGCATATACCCAAATGATGCTCCAACATATAACAAGGACACATGCTCCACTATGTTTATAGCAGCCTTATTTATAATAGCTAGAAGTTGTAAACAACCCAAATGTCTCTCAATAGAGGAATGGATACAGAACATTTACACAATGGAGTACTATTCAGCTATTAAAAACAATGACTTCATGAAATTCACAGACAAATGGATGTAACTAGAAAATATCATCCTGAATGAAGTAACACAGTCACAAAAGAACACATATGGTATGTACTCTCTGATAAGTGGATATTAGTAAAAAAGTTTGGAATACCCACGATACAATTCATAGACCATATAAAGCTCAAGAAGAAGGAAGACCAAAGTGTGGATGTTTCAGTCCTACTTAGAAGGGGGAACAAAATAATCATGGGAGGTAGAGGGAGGAGGAGACCTAGGAGAGGGAGGGAGAGAGAGAGAGAGAGAGAGAGAGACAGAGACAGAGACAGAGAGACAGAGACAGACAGAGACAGAGACAGAGAGAAGGGGGAGGAAAAAGGGAGGCAGGATCAGGTATGGGAGGAGACAAGAAGTACAGAGGGTCAGGAAATTGAACAGGTGTGTAGCAGTAGGGGATGAGGAACTGGGGTAACCACTAGAAAGTCCCAGATGCTAGGGAAGCAAGAGGTTCTCAGGACCCAACAGGAATGACATTAGCTGAAATATTCAACGAAGGGAAGATAGAACTGATAGAGACCATATCTAGTGGATAGGCATGGCCCCCAGTTGAGGGATGGGGCCACTCATTCATCTCAAAAATATTAACCCAGAATTGCTTTTGTCTAAAGGAAATACAGGGGAAAAGAGTGGAGCAGAGACTGAAAGAAAGGCCATCTATAGACTGCCCCACCTGGGGATCCATCCCATATGCAGACACCAAACCCAGACACTATTGCTGACGCCAAAAGTGCTTGCTGACAGGAGCCTGATACAGCTGTCCCCTGAGAGGCTCTGCCAGGGCCTGACCAATACAGATGTGGATTCTCTCAGCCAACCATCAGATTGAGCACAGGGAGGACTTAGGGGAAGGACTGAAGGAGCTGAAGGGGTATGCAATCTCATAGGAAGAACAACAATATCAATCAATCAGACCCCCCACCCCCTGGAATTTCCAGGGACTGAACCACCAACCAAAGAATACACATGGGGGGGGGCGGGAACCCAGGGCTCCAACTGCATATGTAGCAGAGGATTGCCTTATCTGGCATCAGTGGCCCTTGGTACTGTGGAGACTTGATGCCCCAGCAAAGGGGGATGCTAGAGAAGTGAGGTGGGAGTGGGTGGGTGGGTAGGAGCACCCTCATAGAAGCAGGGAGAAGGGGGATAGGGTAGGAGATTTGGGGAGGGGAAACTGGGAAGGGGGATAACATTTGAAATGTAAATAAATAAATAAAATAACCAACAAAAATAAATTTAAAAAATCATGAAAGTATGTATCAATTTGTAGTATGAATCTGAAATAATGGTTAGAAGAGAATTCATAGTTTTCAAAGAAGGAGACTGTAAAATTAAAACCTATCTCAAGAAGACAGAAAAAAGGGAAGAGCAAACTAACTATATTAAAAGTAGAACAAAAATAATAAAGAAACCAGAAATCAGTGAGATTTGGTTTATTACTATCTGTTAACAGATAGCATGTGGAGAGGGCATCGATTCCCGGGCTTTTGATCAAGACCAAGTGCAGATAACAGAAGAAAAAGCTAAACCTATTTTCTTGGAATTATTTATAAAATTGGTTATCAGCTCAACCCAACTAATGAAGAGATAGATAGATAGATAGATAGATAGATAGATAGATAGATAGATAGATAGATAGATAGACAGACTGACTGAGAGGTGGGAGTAATACTAAAAGAACATCATAAACCATGTAAATGCATTAATTCCTTGTTTAAAAAAGAATAAGTTCCAAAGCTGACATAGAAGTTGAAAATATGTGTAACTCTATTAAAGGGAAATCCTTCTAATCCAGGTTGGTAGGGTTCAGCCCTCCTGGAATGTTAACATCATGTTAATTCCTTGATGTAGAGGCTGTTAGATCACGTTTGAGGTTTGACCTCAAACCACAACCCAGCTGCTGACAGGCCACTGTTGTGCAGATTAGAGCACACAGACCAAATTGCCTTGGGAAGATTCAAGTAGCCAGCCCCTTCCACCTCACAGCTGCAAGATAAATTGCTGGTCTTTCTTACCCAGTACCTGGCTCCTGGTTACATAAGCTTGGCCAAACCATGTCGTGTGGCACAAGATTTCCTGCCAGTCTCCTCTGAAGGTTCTTTCCTGCACTCCAAGCCTCCTCTCAGACATCATCACCACATTTTGTGTTTTGCAGCAATCATAACTCTTCTATTTTAAGCTATTTCTTTTGATGAGTCTTTTTTTCTGAGTCTTTGAAGGAAAGTCTCTCTCTCTCTCTCTCTCTCTCTCTCTCTCTCTCTCTCTCTCTCTCTCAAGGCCCAGTCATGTTATCTCTGATGTAGTGCTGTATCCATCCTAATTGATCTCCCATTTCAAAATTTGATCATGCTTCCCCCATGATCAACACACCTTCATCTTTTCTCTTTTGAATATTTTGAAATAAGTGAGCTTATTCAACTGCTTGAGTGAGTGGCAGATCTTCATCCCTTCTCACATCTTACTGCAACAAGCAGAGAGCCACCAGCCAAGAAGACTCTTGACAATGAGACAGTGTCCAACCTAGCCTGGCTATCTTAAATCCTCCACTAGTACTTTAAGGGAGACATCACTCTAGTCAAAAGAGACATGACAACTAAAGTCACAAGTCCTGCTCCGGAATTCCTTGCTCTAGTCATGACCTCTTCAGACAATCTGTGCCTGGGTAATCAACAGATGACTCTGCTCACCCCACAGCTAATCTCACTCGAGCAAGAAGAGGAGACCTTCAGTTAATTACTCAGCAGAAAGCCTGTGATTGTACAAGGCCAAAGCCTAGGACTAGCCCTATGTAAGGATTGTGATTGGTAGAAACCAGTCCAGTGTCGTCATTGGTGAATATACAACTCTTCATTTACATAACACATCCAAGCACATCTGTAACCAAGGTCTTTTCCACCCTCACTCCAGTTCCCGAATAGTGACAAAGAGGTTTATTATTTGTTAATAAATGCCTAGGCCTTAAGCTAGGTTTGTTCCCACAATCTCATAACTCAATGATCCCATTTATACTAATCTGAGTTCTGCCATGTGGCTGGTTACCTCTCCTCAGTTTCAAACGTCAAACTTCCTCCGAGTCTTGGTGGCAACTATTCCCATATCTGACTCTATCCCATAGTTTCTCCTCACCTGTCAGATTCTACCCTTCTATTCTACCCTTTGCTCTAGGACACAGGCTCTTTATTTTAACTAACCAGGAGGTGCCTTAGACAGGCAAGGAAGAGCAGAAACACATCTTTTGCATGGTACATATAAACATTACACCTACATACATAATTTCTTCTGGCTATACGACCAAGCCTATTTTTGAGCCAGTTGGGAGATACCTTCCTGTTCTTCCCCCTAGCATAGCTACAATATCTCTAATGAAAAGTTTCCTAATACATTTTTTTGCCTGTTTGTGATTTTTCCATAGGTAGAGTGGGCTGAGCTCATAGCCTAGAAGAGCCTGGAACAGAGACAAAACTCAACAGCAGTAGCAAAATCAAGGATGGCAGCAGCAACAGCAAAGAAGCGTCTCAGGAGTCCCAAGAGCAAGGAAGGTCAGAAACTGCAGGGAGCGAAGATGTCTGAGAGACAAAGATGATGGAAATATAGCTAGAAGAGATGGAAACTGACATATCTGAAAAATGGAAGACTAAAATATCTAAAGTGAGAAACTACAAGCTCTTCTCCCTGGAAAAGTGCCAGGAAGCAAGTCCCTTGCCCCAAGAGCTGGATTCCTGCTGTTAGGAATCATGGCCCAATACCCAAGGCCTTGTTACCATAACACCTGCTGGATCTCTCTGCAGCTCTAACAGCTGAACTGCACTGGGCACTGAGCACTGCACTAGTGCCCAAAGCAACAAGCCTCATTGCACCTAGATTCCTAAGATACTGGCCTCTAAAGCCTGTAGCTACAAGCCTCTAGTTCTCAGAATTTTGAGCGTTAGGGTTTGGGATTTCTTAGTTCATCCCACAAGCTTCTGCTGCTCAAGCACCCAGGTTTGCTGACACAAAGAGCTACTCCTTGCTTGCTTGTGATTAGAACTGAGTTTGGTTTTTTTTTTTTCGTTTTTTTTTAAAAAAGCCCAATCTAGGTGATTGGCAACATTTTTGTAGTTAAAACTCACAAATACAATTTTATTAGTATGGTATAGTATTTATAAAATGTTTAAGGAAATATTAATGCCAATCTTATATATAATCTTTCAGAAAATAAAGGTAAGGATATATTTACTGACTGTGACTTGAACCAAAGATTAGACAAATTAATTTCAAGGAAAAGAACTACAGACAAAAATGTCTCATATAGATACAAAATCCTTAATGTTAGTAACTTGAGTCCATGAACACACATACACACACACACACACAGTTTATGGCATGATGTCATACAGAATGAGACATGCAAGGATGTTTATCCCTTTAAAAAGTGAAACTCTATAATGCATTATATTAAAGGAATAAAAAACATGAAGCATCATTTTTTGAACAGATGTCAAAAATAAAAAAATAGCAAGATTCAGCCACCAGTCATGATAAGATTCTCAGTAACCAGAAATCGAAGGCCTGGCCCATACTTGATTGATGATTGTCTACAAATTCTTGTACCTAATATCACCGCGGTGAAGAGTCAGTACCCTCCTCTGTGCTCTCTCAGTGAAGAAAACTCTGGACATTGTCCTAGCATTTTTAAAATTTTATGACTTTTCTTATTACAAAAATTAATTATAGATTAAAAATAAGCCAGTTTGTTTACACAAAAACGTCAGCCTCACAAATGGCCTGTTTGGATAAATAAAGTGGAGAAAATAGAAAAAAGTATTTGCAATGATTGACCTTGTTACCCCACTAAACATCCCTTGAAAGATTAAAAGAAAATAAACCAAACAACAAGAATAAATTTCTTACTGAATTTTTAAGAATGCACTGATTTTAATAGCCAAGAAAGTTTTTAAATATTCATCGGTTTATTTTAGAAGATGATTTTAAATGTGCATTATGTCCTTGCATGAGTTTATTGGCAACACACATATGCAGGTGCCTTCCGAGGCCAGACATTATCGGATCTTCTGGAATCGGAGTTATAGATCAGCTGTTAGCCACCTCGAACGGATGCTGGACACTGAACTCCAGTCCTCTGCCAAAGCACGAAGCACTTTTCACCACTGATCCAGGATCCATCTCTCCAGCCCTCACAATATTGGTTCTTTTTATCCTTATATTATAAAGACAAAACAGAGTTAAAGGTGTAACTTTTAATTTTCTTTAAACTTTACTTGTAATAATGATTCTTAAACACTTTAACCTTCCTTTTAGCTCACTACCCACCAGAGGTAGTGGGAAAGAAAGGCTATGGAAGAAGTGACCTGTTTGGAAAGGTTCCTTGGAGCAACTCCTGTCTGTGTTGCCTGGAAACAGTTCAGTTCTTAGGTTAGCAGGCAGCAAACACCTCATGGATACACCAGCAATCCAGCTCGGGAGAGTTGGGTTAGCAACAGAGGTGACAGGATCTAGCAGAGACAGATAGGCCTCAGTCTCAGCTGGAGTCAGCAGGAGGGACCCAAAGGGACACCAGGAGAAGTTCTTAGTTATGCTTCTCTCAGGGAAGCAAAGATCAGGAAAGATGTGAGACCCACAAGCCAAGCTCTGTCTCCATCACGCCACTGAGTCCTATTTATACCCTCCAGACATCATGTGTCCTCCACATGCCTTGCCTCAGCATAGGTCTTGCCTCAGCATGCATTCAATCAGCCAGAGTCCTCGGAAGCAGCAAGGAACTGCAGCACACCACACTTTTTTGGTGCGTTTCCCTCTATGCATTTCTCTCTATGGAATCCCAACAAATGCAGTTCAACTACGCAATGTAAGGCAGACCAATACATGTGTGTTTTTCACAAAGAATCCTTCCTCTCATGTCCATTCATGTGCTTGTTTTAGCAGCACATCCTCTCTCCTGTGTCTGCTTAACCTTTCACATCTGTGTCCACTTTAACAAAATGTGCCTTTACCTGTTTGCCCCAGCAAAACACCAACCAACTGACTTTCCAAAGAACCTTCAAGTTTCCACTTCATATAGGTTTAGAAATTCATGTGTGTAACTAATCCCAGCACTTACATTCTGAGGTGATAACATCGAGAGTTCAAGACTCCATAAAGAAACACTGTCTTATAAAAAAGAAAAAGAATCCAAAAATAATTTAACGGTTGCAATGTAGAGAAATCAAAATTCAAACTCACTCTAATTGATTCTAAAGTCCCTGATCTTTGTTTTTTGTATATTTATATTCTACCTAAATATTTAAATATATGTAATCTTCAATTCTACCACAGAAACTAAAAACAAAGAGATTGTAGTGTAACTGACAAAGGAAGGTAGTATGCATAGGGATTTTGATTAAACCATTATTCATCTTATTAAACTCTGGAAACAACCTGGAGAGATGGCTGAGCAGTAAAAGCACTGGCTACTCTTCCAGAGGACCAGGGTTCAGTTCCCAGAACCAACAGGTGACTCACAACCATCAGTAACTCCACTTCTAACAGACATGGAACAGACATGGTGTCCTTTTCTGGTCTCCACAGGCACCAGGCAATATGTAGGGTATGGACATACATGCAGGCAAAACATATATATATGAATAACTTACCTCCTAACGGAGAAGAAATAATTTGTTTATGTAAGCAAAACACAGGTGTGAAAGCATGTCTAGTTCAAGGACACATTCAAATGTCTTATTGTTTAGTTTGCTAGAATGAATCAAAAGTAAACTGGTATTTATATTGCTGTTACTTTTAATGAATTTTGAATAATGCTAAAGCTTTCTTTATTTAAAGAGATACCAAATCTTCCTTTGCCCCAGAGGGGAGACTCCCTTTTATGAAGCATAATACAGACACCTAAACTTAGAATTCATTTGTACTATGTTTCATTTAAAAAAAAAACTTTTTAATTAATTAATCAGTGTTCTGCTTGGATGCACGTATGTGCACCATGAGCATGTCTTGTGCCCAGGGAGGCTGGAAGAGAATGGCAGATCTTCTGGAACTATAGATGGTTGTGAGTCACCAAGATATATATATATATATATATATATATTCAAAAATAATAGTGAAATAAAATAGAGAAAAAACTGGAAACAACTCATATGTCCATGATAAGGATCAATGTGTTAGATTTGGTTAATGTATACCTTGCAACATTACACAATTCTCTGTAGAATTATAGTATACTTATAGAAAATATATCCATAAGATAGTATTTCTTGGAAAAGTGAGTTATAAGGCATAATTATTACGATCCCATTTATACGACCCTTGGCCATGGTGCTGGTACATGTGTACATGTTAGAATGTCTACAGTATGTCTAATAAAATGAGTGTGGATGTAGGGGATTTATTTTCTTTGAAGTTCTTAGGCCATTTGGCTTTCTAACAAGATACTTTAAAAAGGATTTATTCTATTTTTTTATTAAAATGTAATTATATCGTTTCCCTCGTCCCTTTTTCTCCCCCACCTCTCCCGTATATCTCCCCTTGCTCCCTCTTGAAACCATGGTGTCTTTTTCTTTAGTTGTTATTGTTACTAGCACACACATGTATATCCACATTTAAATGTATAAATACAGTCTGCTCAGTGTGTTATCTGCATACTTTCAGGGCTGACCACTTGGTACTGGATAGTCAATGGGCTCATCACTTTCTCCCACTCCGCAGCCCTTAGCTGTCTATAGTTGTTTGTCTGTGGGTAGGGCTGGTGACATTCCTCCTTGCATCTAACAAGATGCTTTCAACTAAGACTATAACAACATGAATTTCAGAGATTTTAGCTGCGTTCACTGGTTGCATTGAGCAGTTTTTGTTTGTTTGTTTGTTTGTTTGTTTGTTTATCTCTCTACCCTTTAGATACTTCAATTATAAGAACACCCTAACCTAACACATAGGCCTGTTTCAGAAATGAATTAAATATCCTTAAAGTGCTAATGTAGTACTTAATGACTCCAAAGAATGTCGATATTAATTTGCTTATGAGAAATTATTCACACATCCCTGTCAAATTTCCAAGTGAAAACTTCAACATCTAAGCTAATAAAGAATTAGAGCCCCCTAGTATCCTGCACTCAGAGGTCAGGCTGTGGAGACACTGCCCTGACTATTTCTTACTCCATTTTCAGACAAAACATGGAACAAGAGTTCACTGTTCCTGCTCTGGTCCAACTCACAAACATCTCCATGAGCCCTGGGTCACCTGTCCTAGCACGTGTTCTATTTAGAGCTGAGCGGTCCGTTAAGTCACCTCAAATACCCCTATCTCAAGCATGCCAATCAATGAAGTGTCCACAGTATGCAAATTTAACAATTTTAACGAGCACTGGTTGAATCTGCTCCTTGGCCATCTAGTACAGCCTTAGAAGACAGCATCCCCATAAAAGAGAGAAAATTCAGACAGTGGCTAAATGGATTAAGAGCAGTTGCAGAGCTGAGCTGCATTCTCTCCTTAGTCAAAAACTCTCATTAAAATAAATGAGCCTGCTCATTTGAGGAGGAAAAAAAGAGGGGGTTGGGGAATCAAGTTGGAGGAGCCATTCAATTTCTGCTCATCAAAAGGGAACAGAAATCCTTACTCTACAGCACCCACAGCTGCGGATTGCCAGCCCATCTCTGCTTATTAATGCCCTCATTAAATGTCTTCTGTCCATCTGTATTCAAGCTCGTCCTTGCTATTCTGAGACAAGATTGTCTTTTTGCATATGAAATAATTAGATTTGTTTATCTCTGGCTAATTCCAAACTGGGTGGAAAGTAAAGGGTGCAGAATCTGGTAAGTAGTGCATTTTAAAATTCTCCTCATGCTCTGAACATTCCAGCTGCCTGTGGCTATTCCTTTCCTTAGGGTTCCAAAGCTCACATCCGGTACAGTACTGTTCACAGTACTTGGTGCATGCACTGCCCCACACCACTTAAGATCTGCCTGCAGTGTAAAGAACATGTGGAAAAAGTATGTGGTTTTGTCACACCCTATTAAACAGTATTCGAAACACAATGCCCGAGAAACTAACTTGATTGTAGGTTTTATAACACTTTTCAAGCTGATGGAAACAATTCAAGGCCATGAAAGAAAACATAGCTAGTTCTGCTGTGGGAATCTTGGCTCACAGTCCCAGCCTGGCTCAGGCAGAGTTCGGCTGGTTTCCATTCTTCTAGACCTTTGACAGATCATTCCAGATTAATGACTACAAAGCTCTCCGTGGTTTTTTTGTTTTTTTTTTTAATAAATCCCACGTCTCTTTGGACTGATTCTAAAGTGTGTTTGAAGCTGAAAAAATGTCAACAGGTATCAAGACTATTTGAAGCAACTCTGATGTTATTGCATGTATAATATTTTATGTGTGCTTTTTATGTACCCAACCCCAGAGTTCTGATCAAAGCTCCCAAACTAGGAAGCTCAGTCAAAGGAGACACTGCTTTAAACCTCACCTACACATCGTACCAGTGTGGCTCTTCCAGTGTGGAACTGATTAAGCTGCCAGCCCAGGTCTCAATTGAAATGGAATCACTGGGCTCTTTTAGTGTTTGGAAAAAAAAAAAAAGAAAAAAAGAAAAAGAAAGAAAGAAAAGAAATGTGTCCTCTTTCAGGGTTGACCAGCAACCTCAACCTGTGAGCCATGTGGTGAGGCAGTGCCCTGATCCTGTCACCTATCACAAGTGATCACTCACTCAGTCGTTACCTGCCCTGCATGCTGCTCCATCAGAAAAACATCTGTGAACATTATTTGACAAATTGATCGCTAAATGAGCCATTAGCTGAAGGGGCTTTTGGATTGCCTCTTGGAAACCAGAGAGGCTGCAGAAGGAAACCGCTTACAGATGCAAAGCAGCGATTAGAAAAGAGGGACTCCTGTCAGTTGCCTGGGAGGCTGAAGGAGACCCAGTGTGGAGAAATGGGATGGGGAGACAGCAATGAATGAATCACGTCCTGTAAGAAACCTTACTTTCCCTAAAGGAAGCTGTTTTATTAGCACCAGCAGTAAAAACCGGTTAATTCCCCTGATACCTTTAGGGGGAAATTTAAGCCTTTGTGGAAGCAAAGGAGAAAGAGTTGTAGCAGGTGATATGCTCATCAAGGAAAAGGAAGCTGGGAAAACAATCTTCGTCATTTTACCATCCCTGATTGCCAAGAGCCAACAGGTGTGAGGTTTAGCTGTTCACCATTGTTCTGACAGGCAGTCAGAGAGCACTTAGTATTCAGCTTCTCCTCCAGTGTGTGGCAAAAAAAAAAAAAAAAAAAAAAGACAGCTGCCTTCCTGGCTCAGAGTGTAAGGAGTGACAAGAAAGGAAAAGAGGGAAAGAGAGAGAGAGATTCCTCACATTTGCATCCATTACACGGCTTTGTTTGAAGCTTCACTAAAAACACATGGTCTTCCTGAGAAATGTACTGCATATGAGAAATTCCCCCCCACCGGTGGCTCCAAAAATAGCCTGTAAACAACGTATGGAAACTTCAAGGTAAATAGATGCAGAGCGGTGCCCAGGTTAAATTGTGTCAGATCAGTGAGAAGTCGAGGCTGCTAGAGTCCTCACGGAAATACTTCTTTACAAAGCCCGCAGGTTTCATGTGCCTGACAGATGTTAGTGATTTACAGAAAGATCCTAGAATAAAAGAAAGCAGGTTGTTTTGATCCTGAGTAATGTGTTTGCCTGCCTTGCATGGCATGGAAACTATTTCGGTGCCAGATCCCCGGAGAGGAGAAGGGAAAGCCCACAGGACTGTGGAAGAGCCATTCACAGTAGCTATGAGACTTTAAGCTGCAGTCTTTGGGGCTGGGGTATTAAAAGCTCAGGGTTACCGGCTGATGCGGCATCACTAGGGAGACTCCCATGACAATGGAAAAGGACCAGAACCAGACATCTGTGCTGAATCTAGGGCTCTCTGGATTGCAAATTTGGTGAATATCAATAAAAAAAAATCTATGCTGGGTGTATTTACAGGCAAGAAAAGGCATCCGTTATTCACAATGCATGAAATTTGAGACATGCTGGCTCTCTCCCCAAAGTCCAGAGATTTTTCTAATAAAATAAGCAGTTAACTTCAAACAACTCAAAAGTCGTGACATAATGGTACGATCACATCCATAAGGCTCGAGGCTTACACACTAAACCCAATCCTATAATAATAACATAAGCCAAAGGAATTGAATTACCCACCCAAACAAGCCACTTTCGAGTTAAGAGCAGAGGGTTTTCCGTCCGAGGCCCTTTTTAAAGGCAGCGAAGTTTAATCTACTTATTTCCTTTACCAAACCGAGACATCGCAATTCACATGGCTGATAAACACGTAAGACTATTCTACACACGTCTCCTCCAGATTGCGTGGTATCGCTACGGACGGGGCTGTGGCCACACAGACTCGGCTCCATTGTTTCTTTGAACCCTTGTTTTTCCAAGTCAATAAATCATCATGAAAGTTGAGGAGGCGAAGGAGGCATGAGGGATAAGGGATGGAACTGAGTAAATGCTTTCTCTATGAAATGTTTGCTTTTCTGTCTCCCTTGAGCTCTGGGGAAGTCTTTATTTTTCTGACTCCCCGCCCCCCCCCAAAAAAAAGAAAAAGAATTTATGCACATGGTAGCTACTCAGATGGGATTACCGGAAGTTTAAGAGTATAAATTATTGAAACGTAGAAACTGAGATAGATGTTAAATGAGCCACTGAATCACGTGAGATATTGTCTCAGATGGCTGCAATTATATGTTTTCAAACACAAAGTGCAGACTTCTGCATGTGGCCAGGATGGATGCATCCTTTCTTCTAAAACCAAACTTAGGTGACCTCACACTCTGGATTCAAATAACAAAATCAGAAAGCTGCAGGAAGAGAAAGACCAAAGCTACAAACGGCTGTGCTAGAAAAGTCAAGATCTCTTATGATAAACATAAATGCAATCCATTGCCAACAGTGCCTCCATATAGAAAAAGTTCAACAGGTATCTGTTAGCTGACTCAACTAAGCTGAAGAGCTAAGAGAAGCCAATGGAGAAGTCATGCTTCCCTGATAACCATCACTGCGTGCAACTTCATACGAGCTACAGAAATCAAGTGATCTGGAGGATATCGTTGAAGTAGCCGTACTTTAAACAGGAGGTACAGAAATGAAAGTCTGGGTTCGTGATCTGCAGATGACTAGAAAGAACCTTCTGGTGACCCAAACAGCTGGGCGGTGCAGGAGGAACCAAGAAACTTGGAGAATGTTCCAGTTGAAGAAGATAGGTCTTCCAGGAAGTTAAAATCAGCCAAGAAAGGTATAAAGCAAAAAAAGATAAGGCAAGTGTAGGAAGGATAGTTTGATTGTAATTCCTTATTTTTCAAGGACAAAAAGTCAAAATGTTGCTGGGAAAGCAATTTCTAATGCTGTCGCCATTGAATACTAGAGAAGTGTGAGCCTGACTTAAAGAGGACGTATACAATCTTCTTACAAGTATAGAAGAGGCTGGACAAAAGTCCAGGCTATGAAGTATGTACTGTACCATCTTTCTAGAGTCCCTTTTAATACACAGGGAAATGGACCTTTCAGAGACCACTCTTGCAGCCTAAGCTCTGGGGCCTTCCTTGTCAACTCCTCAGAGATGTCCGCCAACTTCTCCTTCCCTCTCACTGTTAATCTTGCATATCCTGTACAAGATGGCTTCTGACAACCTCTATACTGCAGCAGCAATGTCTTCCTTCCTGTCCATCAAACACAAGACTCTCTCTCACCTTAATTTCTGCAGGGTGTGCCCTTCTCCCAGGTTTTCTGATGTCTTCTTATCAATGTATTTCAGATCAACTGTCACCTGCACAGAGACCACAGGCATGCAATGTGGCATTTATTTCCCTGACATTCTTAACCATGGTAACCTAATTTCTTAATGCAACTGAATATTGAAACCACCGGAATATGAATTTTTTAGGCCATGAGTCTCAATTTTGACTGCACATTAGGATGAATAATGCCTCGGCATTACTCAACACCATTGGGGGAAAAAGTGTCTACCCATGAGCCGAATGTGGGGGTCAGTATTCATATATGCTAATTCCATGCTTCAAGTAGGTCTAACAGTCAGCCCAGGAATATCGTGGCAGAGGAGGTGAGAGAGCTTATTGTGTGTGGACAGAAAAGAAGACATTGTGGTTGCAGTTTGTAAGCTGAGAAGTTAGGATTTCCCTAATTCTGTCCTCTTGGGATCAATTCCATGGTTCTTAACTTCTGTGCATCAAAAGTCACTCTCAAAATCTTTCAAATATCACTTCTTAAGTAATATCCTAGGCTTGTGAACCAGTATCTCTGAAGATGGCTTCTGGGCCTTGAGAAACCCACATTAAGTAATTTTAACACAAAGTCGGGGCTGGGACTCACAGGTCTAACAGTAATAAATAAAGATGCTGTCCATTTAATGGCCATGTACAGATATTCACTCTTGTCAGCTAAGAGTGGACGCATGTCATGGCTAGAGCCCTGCTAATCAACAGTCCTGTGCTCATCTTACAGCAAAATCTTTTCTCCCAACTTCATTGTCAAACAAAACCTAAGACCAAACATGACTCATTTTCACTGTTTGAAGGGAAAAAAAAATCAACTATTGCCTTCCTGTCTCGTTACTGACCCCATTAGAAGGTTCCTAGAAATAAATATCACTGTGTTGTCCCCTCAGTTCAGATGTCTGCATCAAAGAGGACTGTGAAATACACACGTAGCTTGTCAGGCTTCAGAGAAATGGCCTCTGAAGGCTTGGACACCTTGTCAGACATACTGTTTTCAGTGTGCCTGAAGCTTCAGGCTATGCTCGAGCCATTTGGGGAAATTTTTAATGCAAAACTATTTAATGCAAAACTATGGGTTCTGGGAACTGTAGATTTTGTGTGTGCGAGCACTAGGCCATGTGAGACAATGTGATCACAAGAGGATAAAAGAGAGTTAATGAGAATCAGTCACACAGGCATTACATGCCTATGTCTCTGTGATTGATCCTATACGTGTTCCAACAATCGTCTCCATGAGCTCCCGTGGATACTCAGGCTCCTCCCATGGATGCTTAGGCTCCTCCCATGGATTCTCAGGCTCCTCCCATAGATGCTCAGGTTCCTCCCATGGATTCTCAGGCTCCTCCCACAGATGCTCAGGCCCCTCCCATAGATGCTTAGGCCCCTCCCATTGATGATCAGTCTCCTCCCATGGATGCTCAGGTTCCTCCCATGGATGCTCAGGCTCCTCCTATGCTGCTACAACCCTAGCTCTCCTTAGAATTAGCCTTGTGGCTATGTGTGACTCTTTTGGGTAGGAAGGGAGATGGGATACTAGGAAGCTTGTGCCTACTGTGCCCTGGCCTTTTTGCCTCAGTGCATTTCCTTTACTGATTTATATATGTCATGGTCCATATTATAGCCATATTGTAATAGAAGTTGGCCCATGAGAGTTCTTACATAATGACATCTATTCCAAATAGGTGGCACTCCCAACATTGATTTGATTGTTATTCATGCTTAGAAAAGACTTTTTACTCCAAATAACAGTAATATGTACATGGCTATTTCTCAGCAGTTCAAAAATGAAACAAATAAACAAGCCTGATTAAAACCATCATGAAATAGAACTCAATAACACAATACGCTAAATTATGCTTTTCCTCCCTGAATTGAACCACCACCTGCCGATCACTACTTCTTTTTCCTCCTTCTGTTCTTACATTCCTTATACTTCCTTAAAGTATTTTGCCTACAACAGGAATTAACCATCACTATGTTGGCAAGCATATCTGGAATTCTAAGCTTTAAAAAACAATCTGATGTACAACATGGTTTCATTGAGAATATACATTTTATAATCAACCAAAATAAAAGAAAAGGACAAAGAACATTCCACACCTTCATGTGGGTCCATCTGCAATAAGCCCAGTTACTTCTGGACAAGAGAAGAGTGGCCTAGCCTCAGGAGGACACTGTGACAACACTGGTTAGTTTTTGTCACCATGACAGATGCTAGGGAAGAGAAATACCAACTGAGAAAATATCTCCATCAGAGTGGCCTGTAGGCAAGTCTATGGGGCATTTTCTTAATTAACAATTGGTAGGGGATGGCCCAACCTACTGTGGGTGGTACCACTCCTGACCAGATGATCCTGAGTTGTATAAGAAAGCAGTCTGGACAAGACATGAGGAACAAGCCAGTGAGCAGCACTCCTTCATGGCCTCTATACCAGGTCTGGCCTCCAGGTTGCAGCTTTGAGTGCCTGTCCCGACTTTTTCAGTGATTTACTATGACCTGTGATTTGTAAGACAGAATAAACTGTTTCCTCCTTTAAGTTAGTTTCAGTCAGTATTTTCTCACATCTGTGAAGAAAACTCACTAGTACAGAGATTGGTAACACAAGAGTGGACATTACCGTGATGGACCTGACCATGCTGTTTTGCTGGAGGATTTTGAAATTGTTTCCAACAGTAAGCTGGGAAAGCCATTGAGTGCTCGGAGCTTAGTGGGCTGTGTAGGATATTGGAAGATAGAAATATTGATAGAGGTGTAGACAGTGGAAGCCTGGCTTGGAAAGTTCCAGAGGGGAGCAAAGACCCCCATCAGGGCTGTTCATGTGATATTTATTTATTTATTTATTTATTTATTTATTTATTTATTTTACTAAGAAGCTGTGACTTCTGGTCAGCTGGAGTGAAAGAGTCAAAACAGATTAGCAGGAAGCTAGAACACTAAAGTTAATCCTTTCCTGAGGTAACCGATGCTGATTAGCTGCAGCTAAAAAAATCAGCTGTGGTGGATCAATAAGTGACCAGCATAATTGAGGAAACATCTTCTGGGAGGTATTCCTGTAGGTCAGCTCATAGTAGCTGTGGTCAAACAGGGGCCGAGGCTGCATCTCAAGCTAGAGGCAGAACTCAGTAATGTGTAAAAGCCTTCCACTGGACACTGCTTTTGTCAGTGTGGTAGCTGTGAGATTGAAAAGTAAATATGTAGAGACAGTGAGGCTTGGCACCAAGGGGCAGAGTCAGAGTCCCCAGAGAGAAGCCAGGAGTCCATTGCCTGAGAATACAGCCTCAATTGAGTGGAAACACCAGCATACTGAAGACCACTGGACCACGGGACAACTCCCATAGATAGCAGCAGATGAGAAATGGAGCTGGCCTGAGCCTATGAGTGAGTGCTAGAGATGGAAGAGCCAGAGAGATAAGAAGATCCCAAGCATCTGGAGCCTAGAAGGTCATGAGTGAATTCCAGACGTCAGACACTATTGGTGATTTGAGCACTGTGCAGAACAGACACTAAGATGCGGGGGGATCTATGATGGAGGGTGACGTTGAAGAGGGACACCGTGGTGCAAGAGCACTATGATGCAGGGGCACTGGGATTGAGGAGCACTGTGATGGAGGAGACTGTGGTGGAGGAGCACTGAAACAGAGGAACACTGTGATGGAAAAGCGTTGTGGTGGAGGAGCACTATGATGTAGGGCACTAGGATTGAGGAGGACTGTGATGGAGGAGCACTGGGATCGAGGAGGACTGTGATGGAGGAGCACTGTCATGGAGGATCACTGTGATGCCCCAAGAGATATTCCTGAGCATGCTATCTCAGTCTTTCTCCAGCATGGAACACGAGTGAGCAGGAATTGGTACTTGCTTGTTACATCTCTCTAAAACACATTCCTTTCTCCTCAGTTTTTAGGGTTCGTCATTTTTCATGTGAGTCAATTTTTTGAAACTCAGATGGCCGTTGATTTGTCTTCCAGGTAAAACATAACTTTAAAATTTGTCCAACTTACAGATTCCTCCTCAGAGGGGTCCTTGTTGCTTGCTTGGGTAGAAAAAGCAGTCTGTGCTAAGGTTGGGGCCATTATGGAGCCATGGAACACCAAAATACTCATTTCTATATCTTCCCTCTCATCCTACATAAGTAGCAACACTTAGCACCTCCTGAGATTTACATCCTAGATGCTTAAATGTCTGCCTCTCGTGTAGCCGTTTAAACAGGGCTCACTACTCTAGCCCAGTGGTTCTTAACCATCCTAGCACTTCAACCCTTGAATACAGTTCCTCACATTGTGGTGACCCCAACCATACATTTTTTTGTGACTAGTTCATAATTTTAATTTTGCTACTTTTAGGAATCATACATGAGATTTTTGGAGACAGACATTTGCCAAAGGTGTCACAACCCACAGGTTGAGAACCACTAGTCTAGTTTTTCTTGTCCTCTGGTTAAAAAAAAAAAAAATGTAGACTGTAGCAATGAAGCTGAAGCTGAAGCTGAAGGAAATGACCCAGAGGAATGAATCCCTATCAAAACAAAACAAAGAAACAAACAAACAAACAGAAGACCAAACAAAAACAGGAGATACCTTCCTTTCACAGCGAGCAGAGTGAGCTGGCCTTGCTGATTCAGTGGCTTTCTTTAGCCCAGTGATGCCAACTTTAAATGTCTAATCTCCAGTACCATATGACAAAAGAATTAATAGTATAGCCGTCTACATCTATGGTCATTGTTACAGCAAAAATGTCAAAGCAAGATACCGTACAGGAACTACAAGTTCTCATCCGGGAAGAGAAGCAAGACATTCTGTGGAAAGTTCCCCTAACACACAGATTAACTCAATCAAAAGTTATTTTAGGCAAGGCTTTCTTCCTCAGGACTTTTATCTAAATCAGAGGTAAAATATCACAGGAAGGGAAAAGAGAGCATTTGGTAAATTTTTAAAATTACAACTTATCCAAAAGATATTTTCCAAGGCTAAAGACAGCCTTGGTAGGGAAAATGGACTTTAAAGAGAGAAAATGATGGTCCAAGCTTCAGATTCCTGCACTAGGGTTTTATTACATGTGATGTCTGGTTTATATTAAACTCCTGGAAATCAGGTTTCTAATAGAATGGCTGACAGACCCTTAACTTTAATAGCCTTTTCAAGAAGTACGTTAGCGAGCATTACTTTTTAATGTCATAAAATGATGGTTAAAACACTGCAGAATTTTCTCAAGACAGATAAGCAGGTGTTCAAGAGAGCAGAGCTATTTAAATTTCATTGATTTGTGGCCTTTCTTATATTGGAGATGAAAAGTTTTATTAAATTCCCTCAGTAGATACTCTGAACTTCATTTTTCAAAATAGTGGGGCTATTTCTGGGTCCACCATATACGTGAATTTCTTCATTTTAACATTTACGCTCCTATATTTTTTAAGGTTGCTAGACATAAGGAAACAGATGCCACAGTCAAAAGTCTCAGTCACTGTGTTTTCCTTTTATTAGTGGACTTTTGAAGTACTTTGCGGGTAATAAAATCCAGTGCATGGTTACTAAGCCAGATAATCTGGGGACACAAGACTCTTATTAACCACTCCAGCTGTGCTGTATTTCTGCAACTATTTGGAGTTATGAATATGGCAGGGCTTCCCATTACAGTGGGAAAGAAGATAAAATTTTTATCACACCTAGTCACTCTCCAGTTGCTTTTCCAACTCAATTCAAACTCAACATCACTGATCATGAGGCTGCCTGACGGAAAATAAAGTGGCCATCTGAAACAGACAAAACAAGACAATAAACTATGGAATATTTTATATGATTTCTTAACACTTTCTGATTGTTTATGTAAAAAAAAAATACTGTTGTAACTCAAGACACAACCCTAGTGATTCAGTGGAACTGGTGTTTGCTGTAGAATGAGATAGAAATTTTATTCTCTCTCCAAACCATATGACAGGGAAAAATAAAGTAGAAGCAAAACAATTATGATTTTGTTATACTTCAGGAGATAAATTAATTGCAAGAGCCATGAGGTGCAATTGAGGGGGGCACAGAAGCATTTTTTAAAGGATTTATTTATTTTATGTGCATGAGTTCACTGTAGCTGTCATCAGACACACCAAAAGAGGGCATCGGATCCCATTATGGTTGTGAGCCACCATATGGTTGCTGGGAATTGAACTCAAGACTTTTGGAAGAACAGTCAGTGCTCTCAACTGCTGAGCCATCCATCTTTGCAGCCCCAGAAGGCATATTTTAAATAAGTTTGAAGTGGGTTGGTCTAAAACTGTACTCGTGCACTACCAAGTGAGCAATATGGTAATGTCCCTGAAGAGCAGGAGTCAATAAGGCCACATCTCTTTTATTCTCTAGCTGTAGCCACCACCTCAGTTTAACACGGCAGGATTGTTTAAAAGATGTCATCAGGAGCCACTCTGTATCCTTCTACATCAACCAACTTAGCTCTTGCACCCACACTCGTGAGTCAATTTTATTCTTTTCCTTGGAAACATTTCAATTGATGTAATAAAGTACACATACTTATGGGGTGCTACGTGATGTTTCACAGCTAGTATTTACCCACCAGAGAATCATACCTGTGTTTATCTTTAACTCCGACTGTAACAGCAAGCTGTAAGAGGAGTGTGAGCAGTGAGTGTGCAGTTTATGTACAGACAGGAGGCTCACATGGCTCTCCTCTTCACATCCCCAGGCTGGAAGCAAATGAGTCAACCCTAGAAAAGGAAAGAGCATTAGATGTGTATCCAGAAGAACCTAGCAACATGTGAACAAAATCAGAAAAGAACAGAGCTCTAAACTCCTACACAGGAGAACAATTGATTTTGTTAAACTCCAAGGAAACTGTAAGAAACATGCCTCTTATTTTCCTATCTGCTTTGTTAAATAAATAATATGCTTATAGCATAGAGTGAGCAGACCGGAGATAAAGGAAGCAAGGCCCTGGGTTCTTATCTTTTGTTCATGGACAGTTCTGCAAGAGGGGAAAATATTCATTCTGACCCACCTTGAGTTCTAAAAACTCCCCCTCCCCACCTAAACCCATCTCCATATCCTCCAGCCAATTTCTATAAAAAAACAAAACAAAACAAAAAACTTGCTTAAATGAGGCTACAGGTTAAGAACTGTGCTCATCTTTATCAACAGTAGAATTTTCTAACTTCAAAGACTTTATAATTTTTCCCTCTGGATTGACATTAGGTGGATTTGACCATATTGGCTTTTATTTTTATTTCTTTAATCATGGAGTTAGGGCTGAGAGAGAGTTCCCTTCTAATGTGAAGATGTGTCAGAGGAAATAGCGGAGCAACATTTCAAGTTGTCCTGGTTCAGAACAGTAAGTATAATTCTAGGATGCTAGAATGTATGGAAGCATTGTGGTCTCTAGTTTAATGCTGCCCTGGGCAATCTGTATTCACAGAAGTACTTTCTAATAACAAGGGAATGACAAGGGTGAATTTTTTTCCTAATATTTTGAAGTGACATAGACAAAAATGTTACAAGATGTAGATACGTTTTTAAATCAGTTGTCTGAGAACTGCTGCATTCTTTTAAGGCAGATTGATGCTTGAAGACAGTAACAGTCTATTGGCATCTGAAATATGGGATTCACTATCCAGAAGAAGGAGAACTAGGAAAGGAAGGTAATATAGAACCCCAGGATGGAGCATCTAGAGTGACCCTCCCATCCCCTAGTACCTTGAGGAAGGAACAAGGACCCTCATAGGGGAAACCGGAGGTCAAGGAGGAGGAAGGCCCATGTACCACATGGCAGACAGCAGGCTATATGGAGGAATATGTTCGGGTACTATATATACTTCAGAATCAGGTATGGGGACGATACTGTAATCCCAGCAGTTCAGGGTAGGGGCAAGATGTTCCAGGCCATCCCATGACTATATATATTTGAGGCCAGCCTGGGCCACATAAAACTACCTCAAAACAAATGAAGAAGAACACAAAGAGACTAAGGGGGAGAAGAGGAAAAAATAAAAAGGCAGGAAGGAGGAAGGAAAGGAAGAAGAGAGGGAGGGATAGAGGACAGGAAGGAGGGAAGGAGAAAGGAAGGGAAGGATGGAGAGAAGAGGGGAGAAAGGAACTCTGGTTGTTATAACAGGCTACAATTTAAAAGATAGTTCCTATCTATGCATTAAGGCCTCCTCTCTATCTCAGAAGGGATGCTGGCACAGTAAATTGATGTCCCAGGAGTCACTGAGTGGTGGAATAGGAGAGCAGAGAAATGGTTCCCTGGCTCTCCAGCATGAGACCCATCTTGGTCTCCACACAAGTCTCATTTAGCATCTTAGTCTCTTGGCTTTGCATTCCTGGAATGCAGCCATCATAAGTTAAGAACCCCGAGGTTTCTACTTCCTGGGTCTCTCTCATATCGCCTCCACCTGCCAGGGCCCATTAAATCTCAGCTCATTCTGCTTCTGAGTTTTGAGAGCACGGGATTGCCTGAGACTTAGGATTGCTGAAAAATAAACTCTGGCTTCTTCGTCCTAACCACACTGGGCCTCCGAGTTGCTATACGCGGCTCCTGAATTGACTCAGAAGGTGCATATGACGATGGTTCCTAATCCAGGATTGAGCAATCCCGCCCTGACACTCCTCTGGCTTCCTGAGAGCAGAGAAAGAATTGAAAGAAAAAAAAGAAGAAGAAGAAGCAGCCATGCATTCCCCTGCTGCCAGGGCTGCTCACCACGCTCTCATCCATTCAGCAGACCATCCATGGGGACCATCAGAGTCTTTGCTTCCCCTTCATGGCTTGTCCTTTTTCTATGCTTTAGGCCTATATAACTTTATATAGTCTTGTCTATCATACTTGTTTCTTGACGTATTATAGGTGAATGAATCTGGAAGATTAATTTCTTTCTCAGATATCCCTAAATTTTAAGTCTGCCATCTCATAGATGTCAGAGCTGAACATGGTCTTAATTTCTTCTCTTCGTAGTGTGTGTGTGTGTATGTGTGTGTGTGTGTGTGTGTGCCTGAAGATAGTCTTAATCTCTTCTCTTTGCATTTCACATGTGTGTGAGCTTGTGCATGCACATGTAGGGTTTACACATGCCACATGTGTGGAGATCAGAGAACAATCTTAGGTTGTTCTTCTCATCTTGCACACTTGGCTTTGAGATAGAGTCTCTGCTGTTTGCATAGGCTAACTGGCCTGCAAGCTCCCACAGATTCTCCTGTTCCTGCCTCCCATTTACTTAGGAACACTGGGAATTCAGATATGCACCATCATACATGGCTTTACTTGCGTTCTGAAGGTTCAAAGTCAAGAATGCACACTTGCATGGCAAATAATTTGCCCACTGAAACAACACCACAGACCCTCCTCTTTCCATTTATACTAAATAATAATAATAATAATATAATGTGATCCTAAGCCCTTCAATGTGAATGGGTGCTTTAAGCTCAAAAAGAGAAGCCATGTATATGAAACTGAAGAAGAGGAAAAGAGGTAGCACTATTTTCAAAATGAGTCCTCTATATCAATGTATTCAAGAACCTAAATTTCTTTTTAGAACTTGAATGTGTTTGAAGCAGTGGAGGGTCAGGAATTCACATCTAGCCTCACCTTCAAGATGAATTTGGTGTTAGACTGAGCTGAATGAAACTCCATCTTTAAAAATGTGGAGTTTTGTTGTTGTTATTGTTACTTTTTTAAATCTTGTGCTTTATAGTCAACATTATTTTAATGTTTTAATTAAAATTCTTATACTCTCGGGGCCTAGAGAGGTACCTATGCCATATCTTGGTTTAAAAGGTATCTCTTTGGCTAACGTATCACCTCTTCCATATATAAAACCTGACAGCACTAGGTGCTGGCAGACCATCCTTATGCCAGGGCCATAGTGACCTCATGAGGTCCAGAAGAAAACCAAAGTGGCCTCTATTTGTACACATTTTAAACAAGAAGCTGTTTTCAGAAATAGCTAGGGGACATATCTCAGTCACATATGTCTGGCATCAACTTGGGGGCTGGGTTGGAGAGTCTACAGTCAGGGAAAGCCCACTGCTTTCTCCTCATAGCTTACAAACTCTGCCATGCCCAGTGCTCCATGCCCTGTCTTCATCCAAGACATTACCATGTCTTACTTTAGGCAGCGGACTATTTGATGTTTTGACTTGTCCTCATTGTTATGTGTGGTACCTTCAATAAATGCTTAGTAAGATGAATAAATAAACAAACAGATGATGACTGATTTTGATTTACTAAGACAGGTTTATAAGACACAGTTCTAATAAGGAGGAAAGCCATATACTTTTTAAAATATGGAATTTTGTAAAACATCTGCTCCTCAAAAATTGTGCCCTGACTCCTAGCCTGGTTCAGGGGTCATTCTCAAGCACCCTCTATGGAGGGACGTGTAAAAATAAAAAGGAAATGTTTTGTAAGAAAACGAGAAACAACACAGCCAACATTTTAAATAAATATATACTCAGGGGATTCCTTAGAAATCACTATTCAACTATAATTGCTAATCTCTACATGTATGGAAATGTAATATTTCTCTTTGTCATACACACACATATAAATGCACACACACGTGAATATACATACTCACATAAGCTTGTACACACACACATTTTATGAGTCTGTAGCTTAAAATGTGCTTAGAGACCTCAAAAAGACGACTTGAGTAGTCAATGAGGTAATAAAGTAAATCTGGGAAAGGTGATTATTAGTAAAATTCACACTATATAATTGATGTTTTCAAAGTTAAACAAGGGATTCTACATTATTCACTAGACTTTTGGCAAACTATCAAGCACCCAAGTCTCGGCTCCAGGATAGAAAGATGACCTTATTCAATTATTATTCAAGAAAAGAAAAAGGGGATAGCTGCTTTGAAATTGTCAGGGATTCTCTGCAGCAGAGATTCTCAACCTGTGGGCCGTGGCTCCTTTGGGGGTTGCATATCAGATATTCTGCATATCAGATCAAATATTTATATTACAATTCATCACAGTAGCAAAATTACAGTTACAAAGTAGCAACAAAAATAATTTTATGGGTAAAGGTCACCATAACATGAGGAGCTGTATTAGAAAAGCTGAGAAGCACTGTTCTAGAGTAACAGACCCAAGAGGATTTTATATATACACATATATACAGTTCTTGCCATTTTAAAGCTAACACGTATATATGTTTACATATTTTCTGTGTTTACACACACATATATACATATACATGTGTGTGTGTGTGTGTGTGCTAGCTTTAAAATAGTAACAACGACTAACTCACACCTGTGAGCTGAGAATCTTGTAGTTACTGGTCCTTAAAGCCAAATGTGTCAATAGCTAGAGTAGTCACACACCACCTGTCTCTCACAGGGGCAGCAACCAGTAGTGGTAGCTACTCAGTCCAGAGGTAGGGCACATCAGCAGTCCTAATCTGGCACCAGAAGCCCGGAGGTTTCCTGGAGCGCCATTGGTTTCTATCCCACAAGAAAAGTTTAAAAAGCTGCTTCCATTAGTAGTCAAGGAAGAAGTCAGCAGCAACAGCAACAGACAAGCAGCTCAGCAGCGAGAGGGAAAGCCAAGCAGGACAGTAAAGAAGAAAATAAAATTCCTTCTAGAATAGGTTTTTAATCTGAGTGAGTACCAGAATCTTCCATCTGCAATTGAGGTGGGCCTTCCACACCAATCAGGACAATTCTTCTGGTGAAGGTCCCTCCCTACTTAGGGGACTCAATTTCAGCAAGCTAACATTAAAACCAAGCATAGTAACAATACATAACAGTCAACCCTTGGGCAATTTAATACACAAATACAACACTTGGAAAAAATCTTATGTAAACACACAAGATTACACATCAAATAGATAAATAAATTAATGAATATTTAAAGTAATTAAAATAAAACTTAAAAACAATATTTTTGTCCCAAGTCTTATATTTATTTTATACTAGAAATTTAATTCACTAAAAAGTTCCACAACTCTTTAAAAGTCCCAATACTTCAAAATCTCAACTATAATAATTGTAAGATTGTATTAATATAAAGAACAGGTTGCATACATTCAACATATGCCAAGATTTTGAGGCATTTTTCCAATTGAAAGTAATTCTTCCTAAGTGACTAGCTTGTGTCAAGTTGACATAAAATTAAGCAACACAGAACTATACTAGAAACAATCTTTTGATATTCTAGATAGTCTCAAAACAACATGTGACAAACTGATTTTTTTTAATCTTCTGGTATGATATTTCTTATTTTTGGAGGTCATGCTGGCCATCTTCTTGTTGTTAGCATTCAGGTTTCTGACTATGTGTGATGTCTAATAGCTAACAATCAGAATAGCCAGTGATAACTTCAAAGTAATTTAGTTCCTTGACATCCTAGACTTGTGAAACCATCAGTCCATTCAAGTCTGATGTCACTAAGTAACACTATCTAATTTAGGTTTATCTCAAACATGTAGTGATTCTCCTGCCTCAGCCTAGTGAGACAATCCTTTGGCCTTAGTCAAGGTTTTATTGATGTGAAGAAACACTGTGACCACCATGACTCTTATAAAAGAAAGCATTTAATTTGGGCTGGATTACAGTTCAGAGGCTTAGTCCATCATCATCATGGCAGGAAGCATGTCAGCATGCAGGTAGACTTGGTGCTGGAGAAGTAGCTGAGAGTTCTACATCCAGACCCTAAGGCTCCAGGAAGAGTAAGAGACACTGGGCCTAGCTTGTTCTTCTGGAACCTCAAGTCCCACCTCCTGGTCCACACTTCTTATAATAAAGCCTCACCTCCAATAATTCCACTCCCTAAGAGTCTAGGGGGCCATTTTCATTCAAACCTCAACAATCAGTAAAATCATATGGTTAATTCTAACCTAACTTGTCCATAAAAGTATTCTTTTTAGATATGTAAAAAATGACCAAGGGATATTATAAAAAATAATAAGTAGAGTATGAATAGGCACTGCATGAACACAAACCTAGCAATTATTGAATGAAATAAGCTAGCTTTTCCACCTCCTTTGAATAGCTATAAAAGAGGCTATTTTTCAGAGAACTGAATCCAACCCAGAGGAAAAGGCATTTCCCAATAAGTATGTGGGTCAGTCAAAAAAGGAGAAAAAAGAAAAACCAGGGGAGAGTAGGCAGGGAGGAGTTTGAAGCTTAAATATTAGAATGGAACAAACCTAATCCTAACATGCAGATATCTGAAAGTAACAACATTAATTCTTATTAAAAATCTATTCTCTTTAAAATTTAAACTGAATTAGGTACATTGTTATAATTTTTTCTCATTTCTTCTGAAAGCTAATTGGAAAATCTGGAGCTCGAACTTGGTATTCCTAACATATCTTGGAAGTCTTCATTTTTTGTTGTTGTCGTTTTTTGTTCATTTGTTTGTTGTTGTTTTGTTGTTGTTATTGTTGTTGTTGTTTTAATCCCAGAGTCTAACTTCATGGGACTGACCAATACTCAGATCTATCCCAGCATCCATCACTCACTGAGGGTTTGAGAGGAACAGTAGAGTGTACAGCATGGGAGACAAGAAAGAAGGAAGGCTATCCCACTACAATCTGGCCGAAGGAGCCTTCTATCAATAGGATAGTCAGTCAGCTCTTTATAAACAGCAATGTGTTGTTTCTTTGCTTTTGTAAACAAGAACGTTAAACAGATCTTTTGTTTTGTAAACAGATCTTTAAACATGCAAAAGAACACCCCCCACACACACTCACACACAAAGTAACCGGAAGTCAGTCACATCAACATTACTCTCTGTTTATTTGTCAACCATGGGCTGGAATTCAGCTAACCTAAACTTTGCTAAATGTTAATATAACAACTGGCAGCATTTTTTTTTTAAAGAGTCAGAGAGTCATGAAAATACAGCTCAGAACATTGATCTAAGTTTTGACAGCTATTTTGAGTCAGCATAACATATGAGCTCAGAAATGAAGCTCCAGCCATGTACCTTTCAGAAAAAGACTTTCCCTATAAATAAAGTTGTTACACAAAACCACCAGCAGCATCATACCCTAAGCATTTAAACAATGATAAGTGGAACACTAATGGAAACTGACTATTTCTAACATATCCCCATGAACTAATAAACTAAACATCCAAAGCATCTGGAATTACTTGCTTGGCTAGGGCCTGTCATACAGTTTATCATACTGGAGCCTATCTGACTAGCTGGGGCTTGGAAAGGCCCCAGTAATTCTGCCACTGAACTAAATTCCATTTTGAGCGAGCAGGAGCATTTGTTGATCACCCAGACAGGAGGGAACAGAATAGCGAAGAGAGTGGCTTATCATGCTCAAATAATACACGCAGTGGCAAAGAATAGGAGCTCTGCATTATTTTTAAATTGTGCCTGGCCAGCATGTCAGTATTGATTGAAGAATCCAGAGGACAACAATCATGTCTGCATTCAGGGCTGAAGAGGCAGTTATCCACTCTCTTGTCAACCAAGTTAGATCAGTCTCTCCTGTTTAGGGCAATAGTAATCAGGCTCTGAGCACCTTCCGGGGATCTCTAAAGAAAATGTGGCTTCCATCTCCCAAACCCGCCCTCCAATAAACTTTTAAAAAAGAGTCTCCCTGCCCTTCATGAAGAACAGCAATTTGATGTGAAAATATTTGCTCTTAAGGGGTAGTATGTGTGGTCCTGTATCAGCCATTTGGGGCTAAATATCAGCCAGCCTGTTGTGGATGAAAGTGTGCTGGGGTTGGACAAAGTGCACAGATGGGAAAGTGGGCATGCTAGTCCATGGGAGGAGGCTGCTCTCTCTGTCAGAAGATGGACGTTTATCTTCCAACGGAAGGCTTTGATGTTATTCATATGCTAACAATATCTCCACTTCCTTGCAGCACTCAATGCAAGGGGAATAAAAGACATCATTTGCTGACATAGGGCTCGGCATACTCTGTCCAGCATACTGATCACCAACCCACAATTCCCTTCACAGCCAAGCTACTGTGCAGCCTTTAAATTGTTCCTTTAACACTTTGGGATTCCGGTCAAAATAATTTACCATTTTATAGAATAAAACGATGAGACAAAGAACTCTGACTGTGTTTTCCTTCCACTCCTGAAGTGTAGCCTCAGTGCCCCGGGGGCTCCTTTCATCTCCTCTAAGTGTTGGCATATGATGTGATTGTTAACATAGCTGGCCACCAGATGAAGCGAATTATCTAAACTGCCAAGCTTCCCACTTTCTCTCCAATTTAAACATCAGTTTAACACAGAAACTGAAGGGTATTATGAAAACTTTAATATGAACCATTTCAGACATGAAAAAAATATTGGAAGGGTTTTTTTTCAAAAAGTCAAACAAATAAGCATGTTTGATCCCCCCCCACCCAAAGACTAAGAGATACAGGTATCAACTGAGCACACACTGTATACTCCAAACCACAGCCAGAGAGAAGAGCTTCTTTGTCCCCAGTAAGCATGCGTTTCTGAGCAAGGGAGGATTTTTCTAGAGAAACTGGTTAGGTCATTGAGTAAAGACAGATGACCTCTTCCAAGAGCAGACTTCCCATTCAAACAGTTACAGAATACATAACATCCAGAGGGTGATCTGGAGCAAACTGCATAGGCCTGTCGGTATGATGAAGGTCCTTTGCCTGGTATAACTCGCTGTGTTCATGGAAATGTTTTCCCCATTTGGATCACTAGCTGTTAACAGAATGTGCAAGCATATGTCCTGTGTATCTCTTTGGAAATGAGATACTTCCTAGCTGATTCATAACAATAAAAGCCAATGCCTTCTTACACAAAGCAGAGCATGCACTAGTATATTCCACTTCAGTTAGACCATAGAAACTAGAACCAAAATGAAGGGAATTATTAACAGACATAAACTTTAATCTTTTTAAAGTCTCCACGGTATGGTGGTATCAATATGCAAAATAAGTTTTTTACAATTAAAATGTGCCCATATCAAAATTAGAGATTTGAAATTTAAAATACTTGAAATTATACAACTGAGTTTAAATTATATATGTTACATATAATTTATTTATTATACATAATTTATAATTTATAATATATGTATATATAACTATTCCTGAAAGTTAACAACAGATTTTCCAGATTTTTCCTCTGGAAAATAATAATCTTATTCAGATTATATTAAGTATTTATAGAAAGACAGGATTCAGAGAAACAGAGAGACACATAATTTGATAAGAGAGAGGAAATGATTTAAAAAACAAAGACTTGTTGCCATATTGAACTGCTCCAAATACTTTTTTGTGTGGAAAGTACAAGACTATGATATACATATGCATTAATTGTATAATCAAAAATGACATTACCAAGAGTAAAAGGGATACTGCCATATAAGGGTTGGAATGCTGTTCACATATGGAATGCACAGGGAATGTTACTGACAGAGCCAGAGCAGCCATATGCAATGTTCAATGGCACTTCCAAATATAAAATATAAATACAATATGTAATATGCTACAGCATGCTGCATACCAAATGATCAAGCAATTTACTGAGGATTAGCATTTAAGAAACACATACTACCCCAAATCCCATATGCATCTATCAGTGATTACATTTTTACATCATTGGTTTTTATCAGATGGTTGTTACGTTTAAAACAAAATTTCAGCGAATTTTCTGGCTCATTTTCTGGAAATTAGAGAACCAGCTTGCCAAAAGGGACATTAAGGATCACGTGGTGCCATTTTGAAATGGAAGAACCAGAGTCTAGAAATGTTGAGTCACTCGCTCAGGATTAAGACATTAACAATAGAGTTCAGATGTCCTGACTCTCAGGCCATGCGCCCCATGAAAATTCCGCTTGTTGGTTCCTTCTCAGGGGTCCTTTAAAGACTTAGAAGGATTTGTTTATTAAATTTTAAAACTATTCCTCAATCATCTAATTTAATCATTCAGCATCGTCCATAAGGTTCTGAGCACTGCCACTAACCAGAGACATAAAAAGACTCTGGTCCCAAATTGACAACTCCAGTTTCTTTCCAGCTCAGTGAGCCCCCACATGTCATTGATTCAACGGCAATGAAAACTGGCTTATGTTTTCTGAACTACCAACAAGGTACTTCTAGATAGTTTAAATGTAGCACATAGAAATAGCTGTGTGCTGCTTCTCCCCCTCCTGTTAGCCAGCCTGATGCACACCAGACTGAGCTGGAGGAAAGGAAGCTCCCCCAGGGTGTGTGGGTGCAATGAAAGCATTGGTCGGCAGGGCTCAGAATACACACCGGGAGCTGCTTTAGAGAACTGGTTCAGTTTATTAGAGGAAGGGGGTGGAGAAGAGGATCCTTATGCCCCTGGGAAAGTGGGCAGGGACTCTGGGGCAAGCTTTGTTTGGCCAGAACAGGAGTGTTAGAAGACTTACCAGCCATTTTTTGTTGTTTTATTGTTTTTGGTTTTTTGTCAGTTTCCTAAAACACAAAAATCAATAACCTGAAGGTGTTGCACTCATATGACTAAAATATGTACCCATCTTATCACAGATAGGTTTGATTGACAGTTTAGAAAACTTACTCCTCTAAAATGAGGCCCAGAAATGCTATGCTTGAATATTAATTCTGGCTGGCTGTCACGTTTACTTTCTGTCTGTACTAGAGTTTTATTTGCATGAACATTGGGACCACTGATTTTAAATATTGGTATAATAATTGACTATTTCTGGAGACTATAATGATATAGAATCATTAGTTTGAAAAAGCCAGCAAATTGTTTGGTAATAGAAGAGTCCACGTTCACCCTAAGTCAGTGGTTCTGAACTGGTGGGTCTCGAACCCTTTAAGTGTCACACATATTAGATATCTTGCATATTTACATTATGATTCATAACTAGCAAAATTACAGTTATGAAGTAGCAATGAAATAACTTTATGGTTGGGGTCATCACAACATGAGAAACTGTATTAAATGGTCAGAGCATTAGGAAGGTTGAGAACCAAAGTGGTCATCTAGCGAATTCCCATTGTGAAGTGAGGCTCAGGGTTGGCACTACAGCCATCGCTCAGTAAATTGTTGAAAATACAGAATCACAAAAGCCAACAGACCCCACAAAGCAGAGGGGATAACTAAATGAGATCCACAGGTGAAATGTACGGCTGTTACATGTGAGAAGTATTAACGCAACTATCTTTATGCTGTTGGAATCTAACAAAAATTCAAACCTTCTGCAAGATCTATATTACTTCCTACAGCCAAAGAAAATAGGAAAAACTTCCTATTGACATGTATCTAATTAAGTCTCAGTGCTGAACAAATCAGCCATCTCCTTGACACCACTTGGGAAATCTGTTTTCTTACATCCCCAACTCATCAAATATTTTAGAGTAAAAGAAAAATATAAAGCTGAATCTTCAACAAATGGTGCTGGTCAAGCTGGGTGGCTGCATGAAGAATAATCCAAATAAATTCAGACTTATGGAGATGCACAAAACCCAAGTCCAAATAGATCAAGGACCTCGACATAATTCCAATGGAATATGATAGAAGAGTAAGTGAGGAATAGACTTGAACTCATGGTACAGGAACTTTCTGCACAGAAAACTGAAAGCACAGGCAAGAAGAATTACAATTAATAAATAGGAACTCATGAAACTGAGAAGTTTCTATATGGCCAAGAATAATATTATTTGGACAACAAACAGATATTTACCAATGACACTATGTCTCAGGAGACACCATGACCAAGGCATCTCTTATAATGGACAACATTTAATTGGGGCTGGCTTATAGTTTCAGAATTTCAGTCCATTATCATCATGACAGGAAGCATGGCAACATCCAGGCAGGCATAGCTCTGGAGGAGCTGAGAGTTCTACATCTTGATCCAAAGGCAGATAGAAGACTGGCTTCCACTTGACTAGGAGGAGGTCTCAAAGTCCACCTTCACAGTGACACACTTACTCCAACAAGGCTACACCTCCTAACAGTACCACTGCCTATGGGCCAAGCATATTCAGATCACTACAACATCCAATAAATGGCTAATATATAAAATACATAAAGAACTAAAAAAAAAAAAAACCTGAGCATCAAGAAAACAAACAACCCAATTAAAAATTGGGGTATAGATCTAAACAGAGTGTTCTCAAAAGATAAAACATAAATAGTTGAGAAAAGTTAAGGAAGTGCTCAATATCCTTAGTCATCAGGGAAACATAAACCATTTTACATTTTATACCAGTCAGACTTCATTTTATACCAGTCAGAATGGCCAAGATCAATAAAACAAATGACAGCTCACTCTGGGGAGGATGTGGATTAAGGGAAACACTCACTCATTGCTGGTGGGTTTGAAAACTTGTAGAGCCACTATGGAAATTGGTGTGGTGGTTCCTCAGGAAGTTGGGAATCAATCTCTCTTAAGATACAGATATCCTACTCTTAGGAATATAGCCAGAGGACATACAGCCTACCGCAGAGACACTTGTTCAACTATGCTAACTGCAACTATCGTCATAATAGCTAGAAATTGGAAACAGCCTAGATGTCCACCAATGTATGGTGGATAAAGAAAGTGTGGTAAATTTATGCAATAGAATATTACTCATCTGCTTTTATTTATTTTTTTTTAAAGATGCTCACAGGTAAATAGGAGTTAGAAAGAAATTATCATGAGTGTAGCAACCCTGACCAAAAAAAGAAAAAAAACCAAATATGGTATATATATGCTTTTTTGTGGATGTTAGCTTTTACATCTTTGATGAGTAGTCTACAAATGGTTTAGCCACAAAGATTAGGTATAAAGTAAGGGACTAGACGGAATAGAAATAGTAACAGAATAGATAGTAGTGGGTAGATGGAGAAGAATCAAATTGGGAAGGGGGACATAAGGGACAGATTATGGGAGCAGACAGCTAAAACTTGGAGCATTTAAGAGGTTGTATGGGAACATAATACAGTAGAAGTTTCTTAAAATATATACATATATGAAAGAAATATAAGTGGAATTGCCAAATAATGGGAAGACAAAGCTCCAACTTGACATGCAATGAGACCCCCAATGCTGAGAATGGACTCTATCTAATTGAGTTGTTGGGCGAAGAGATCACTGGAAAACATCTAAAACCCTAGACTGTTTCCAAAGCTTTTCATTGCCCTCCACAAACTGATGGCATTTGCCTGATTGTTGAAGACAACATCTACATAACTCGATTAACATGGAGAAGTCAAGCGGGCACTTTCCTCTAGTCATCACCTCAGCTGACAAGAGTTCAGGTACTGGAAGGTTTTCTGCATACTACTCAAAGAAAGAGAAACTAAGCATCAACCCAGCTATAAAACATTTAATCCACAATGGTGACCTACCAGCAAAATAAGATAGTGCATTAGTGGTACAAAACTTCTGGAAGTAACCAACCACTATCTGATTGAATTAAAGACCCACCCCCATGAGAAGGAAACTATGCATGACACTTTCAGGTAGACAAAAACCTGAAATTAGAAGGGATAGAATAATATAGAACAATTTGTCCAATCTAGGTAGGCAACTTGTATCAATATCAATTGGCTCTGACTTTATTGTGTGAGCATTTTGTGAGTTGAGAATTTACTGTTATGAATCTGACTGGTAAATTATAAGACTCTAGAGTCTTGATTTTACTGGGTTACAGGGATTTGTGACAACTAGCCACATAGGGCAGAAGCTTGAAAAGAGCAGTTCAGTGGCAGACAAACCACAGGAAAACAGGGAAGACCACAGCTTGCAGCTCCCAATGGGGGAGGGGAAACCACCATGTTACTGGAGCATAGCTGGCAATAGTTTGGGTTGATTTGTTTAATTATTACACACAACAAAATTGTGTTATGACCGGGCGGTGGTGGCACATGCCTTTAATCCCAGCACTTGGAAGGCAGAGGCAGGTGGATTTCTGAGTTCGAGGCCAGCCTGGTCTACAGAGTGAGTTCCAGGACAGCCAGAACTACACAGAGAAACCCTGTCTCAAAAAACCACACACACACAAAAAAAAGTGTTATGTTGGGAATTGGTTCTAATGCTTTGAATTAATCCAGCTCCTAAAACTGGGGATCTGCATGTCCAAACACTCAAGGTCCTTGTCCCCAATTGTTTTTTTTTTAATTGGGCATTTTCTTTATTTACATTTCAAATGTTATCCCCTTTCCCGGTCTCCCCCACACTGCCCCAAAATCCCCTAACCCATCTCCCCTTCCCCTGCTTCTATGAGGGTATTCCCCCACCCACACACTCACTCCCATCTCCCCACCCTCACATTTCCCTATTCTGGGCATTGAGCCTTCATAGGACAAAGGCCCTCCTCTCTCACTAATGCCCGAAGTGGCAATCCTCTGCTACATATGCTGCTGGAGCCATGGGTCCCTCCATGTGTACTCTTTGGTTGGTAGTTTAGTCCCTGGGACCTCTGGGAAGTCTGGTTGATTGATATTGTTGTTCTTCCTATGGGGTTGCAAACCCATTCAGCTCCTTCAGTCCTTATTCTAACTCCTCTATTGGGGATCCTGAGTTCAGGCCAATGGTTGGCTGAGAGCATCCACCTCTGTATTTGTCAGGCTCTGACAGAATCTCTCAGGAGACAGAGGTATCAGACTCCTGTCAACAAGCACTTCTTGGCATCCACAATAGTGTTGAGTTTGGTGACTGTATATGGGATGCATCCCCAGGTAGGGCAATCTCTGAATGGCCTTTCCTTCAGTTTCTGCTCCACACTTTGTCTTTGTATTTGCTCCCTTGAGTATTTTGTTTCCCCTTCTAAGAAGGACCGAAGCACCCACACTTTGGTCTTCCTTCTTCTTGAGCTTCATATGGTCTGTGAATTGTATCTTGGGTACTCTGAACTTTTGGACTAATATCCACTTATCAGTGAGTGCAGTGTGTGTGTGCTTTTATGACTGGGTTACTTCACTCAGGATGATATTTTCTAGTTCCATCCATTTGCCTAAGAATTTCATAAATTCATTGTTTTTAATAGCTGAGTAGTACTCCATTGTGTAAATGAACGAAATTTTCTGTATCCATTCCTCTATTGAAGGACATCTGGGTTCTTTCTAGCTTCTGGCTATTATAAATAAGGCTGCTGTAAATATAGTTGAGCATGTGTCCTTGATATATGTTGGAGCATCTTTTGGGTATATGCCCAAGAGTGATAGAGCTGGGTCCTCAGGTAACACTATGACCAATAATCTGAGGAACCGCCAGACTGATTTCCAGAGTGGTAGTACTATCTTGTAATCCTGCCAACAATGGAGGAGTGTTCCTCTTTCTCCACATCCTCGCCAGCACCTGCCATCACCTGAGTTTTTGATCTTAGCCATTCTGACTGGTGTGAGGTAGAATCTCAGGATTGTTTTGCACTGCATTTCCCTGATGACTAAGGATGTTGAACATTTCTTTAGGTGCTTTTCGGCCATTCGATATTCCTGAGTTGAAAATTCTTTGTTTAGCTCTGTACCCCATTTTTAATAGGATTATTTGGTTCTCTGGAGTCTAACTTCTTGAGTTCTTTGTATATATTGGATATTAGCCCTCTATCAGATGTAGGGTTGGTAAAGATCGTTTCCCATTCTGTTGGTTGCTGTTTTGTCCTATTGACAGTGTCCTTTGCCTTACAGAAGCTTTGCAATTTTATGAGGTCCCATTTGTCTATCATTGATCTTAGAACATAAGCCATTGGTGTTCTGTTCAGGAAACGTTCCCCTGTGCCCATGTGTTCGAGGTTCTTCTCTAATTTCTCTTCTATTAGTTTAGTGTATCTGACTTTATGTGGAGGTCCTTGATCCACTTGGACTTGAGCTTTGTACAGCAGATAAGAATGGATCAATTTGCACTCTTCTACATACTGACCTCCAGTTCAACCAGCACCATTTGTTGAAAATGCTCTTTTTTTCACTAGATCATTTTAGCTTTTGTCAGAGACCAAGTGACCCTAGGTGCATGGGTTCATTTTTGACTCTTCAATTCTATTCCATTAATCTTCTTGCCTGTCTCTGTACCAACACCACACAGTTTTTATCACTATTGTTCTGTAATAGAGCTTGAGGTCAGGGATGGTGATTCCCCTAGAAGTTCTTTTATTGTTGAGAATAGTTTTCACTATCCTGGGTTTTTGTTATTCCAAATGAATTTACAAATTGCTTTTTCTAACTCTATGAAGAATTGAGTTGGAATTTTGATGGGAATTGCATTGAATCTGTAGATTAGTTTCAGCAAGAGGGCCATTTTTACTATGTTAATCCTGCCAATCCATGAGCATGGGAGATTTTTCCATCTTCTGAGATCTTCAATTTCTTTTTCAGAGACTTGAAGTTCTTGTCATATAGATCTTTCACTTGTTTGGTTAGAATCACACCAAGGTATTTTATATTATTTGTGACTATTGTGAATGGTGTCATTTCCCTAATTTCTTTCTCAGCCTGTTTATCCTTTGAGTAGAGGAAGGTTACTGATTTGTTTGAGTTAATTTTCTATCCAGCCATTTTCCTGAAGTTGTTTATCAGGTTTAGGAGTTCTCTGGTAGAGGTTTTGGGGTCACTTAAATATACTATCATATCATCTGCAAATAGTGATATTTTGACTTCTCTCCAATTTGTATCCCTTTGACCTCCTTTTGTTGTCTAATTGCTCTGGCTAGGACTTCAAGTACTATATTGAATAGGTAAAGAGAGAGTAGGCAGCCTTCTCTAGTCTCTGATTTTAGTGGGATTGCTTTAAGTTTCTCTCCATTTAGTTTGATGTTGGCTACTGGTTTGCTGTGTATTGCTTTTACTATGTTTAGGTATGGGCCTTGAATTCCTGATCTTTCCAAGACTTTTACCATGAAGGGGTGCTGAATTTTGTCAAATGCTTTCTCAGCATCTAGTGAGATGATCATGTGGTTTTTTTCTTTGAGTTTGTTTACATACTGGATTATGTTGATGGATTTCCATATATTGAACCATCCCTACATCCCTGGGATGAAGCCTCCTTGATCATGATGGATGCTTGTTTTGACGTGTTCTTGCATTCGGTTTGTGAGAATTTTATTGAATATTTTTGTAACAACCTGTTCTGCCAAATGTTTGGGGGCCACTTTGTCCCGACCTGAGCTGCTGTCCACGGGTCAGGGTCCAGCAAGAGAGAGAGTGGGGATGGAGGGGCAAGAGACTCGAAGAATGGAGACAAGACTGAGAGTCTGATCAAGTCTCCTTTATTGAAAGGAAATCCTGGGTATTTTTACCCTTTACCACATGCCTTGCCCTCATGGACAAGCACAGCTGAAGGCACTACATCATGTGCCTTGCAGCGTGGATATCACGTGCACCTTGTAGCTGGGGGCACTAAACAGCAAAACAAGATGAGAGAAACACAAGATGTTTATCAGAGTGGGCTCAGCTGTTGTGGGCTGTTGAAAATAAGTCTCTTGTCAGGGTATATGGCTCAAGATGGCTGCAAAGATGATAGCTGCTTTCTGTTCAGCTCCCAACATATTTTTGCATCGATACTCATAAGGGAAATTGGTCTAAAATTCTCTTTCTTTGTTGGGTCTTTGTGAGGTTTAGGTATAAGTGTAATTGTGACTTCATAGAATGAATTGGGTAGTGTTCCTTCTGTTTCTATTTTGTGGAATAGTTTGAAGAGTATTAGTATTAGGTCTTTTTTGAAGGTCTGGTAGAATTCTGCACTCAAACCATATGGTCCTGGGCTTTTTTGTTGTTGTTGAGAGACTTTTGATGACTGATGCTATGTCTTGAGGGGTTATGGAACTGTTTAGATGGTTTATCTGATCCTCACTTAACTTTGGTACCTGGTATCTGTCTAAAAAAATTGTCCATTTTATCCAGATTTTCCAATTTTGTTGAGTATAGGCTTTTGTAGCAGGATCTGATTTTTTTTTTAATTTTCTCAGTTTCTGTTGTTATGTCTCCCTTTTCATTTCTGATTTTATTAATTTGGATACTGTCTCTGAGCCTTCTGGTTAGACTGGTTAGGGGTTCATCTATCTTGTTGATTTTCTCAAAGAAACAGCTCTTGGTTTTGTTGATTCTCTGTATAGTTCTTTTTGTTTCTACTTGGTTGATTTCAGCCCTGAGTTTGATTATTTTCTGCCTTCTACTCCTCTTGGGTGTATTTGCTTCTTTTTGTTCTAGAGCTTTCAGGTGTGCTTTCACACTGCTAGTATATGCTTTCTCCAGTTTCTTTTTGTAAGCATTTAGAGCTATGTGTTTTCCTCTTAGCACTGCTTTCATTGTGTTCCATAAGTTTTGATATGATATGCCTTCATTTTCATTTAATTCTAAAAAGTCTTCAATTTTTCTTTATTTCTTCCTTGACCAAGTTATCACTGAGTAGAGAGTTGTTCAGCTTTCATATGTATGTGGGCTTTCCATTGTTTTTGTTGTTATTGAAGACCAACTTTAGTCCATGGTGATCTGATAGGATGCATGGGATTATTTCCGTTTTCTTGTATCTGTTGAGGCCTGTTTTGTGACCAATAATATGGTCAGTTTTGGAGAAGGTACCATGAGGTGCTGAGAAGAAGATATATTCTTTTGTTTTAGGATGAAATGTTCTATAGATATCTGTTAAATCTATTTGATTCATCATTTCTCTTAGTTCCACTGTGTCTTTGTTTAGTTTCTGTTTCCATGATCTGTCCATTGCTGAGAGTGGGGTGTTGAAGTCTCCCACTATTATTGTGTGAGGTGTAATGTGTGCTTTGAGCTTTAGTAAAGTTTTTTTTTTTAATGTATGTGCGTGCCCTTGCATTTAAAGCATAGATGTTCAGAATTGAGAGTTCATCTTAGTAGATTTTTTTCTTTGATGAGTATGAAGTGTCCTTCCTTATCTTTTTTGATAACTTTGGTTGAAAGTCAATTTTATCCAATATTAGAATGGCTACTCTAGCTTGTTTCTTGGGACCATTTGCTTAGAAAATTTTTTCCAGCCTTTTATTCTGAGGCAGTGTCTGTCTTTGTCACTGAGGTACATTTTCTTTATGCACTGGGTCCTGTTTACGTATCCAGTCCATTAGTTTATATCTTTTTATTGGGCAATTGAGTTCATTGATGTTAAAAGATATTAAGGAAAAGTGATTGTTGTTTCCTGTTATTTTTGTTGTTAGAGGTGGAATTATGTTTGTATGGCTCCTTCTTTTGGGTTTGTTGAAAGATTACTTTCTTGCTTTTTCTAGATATAGAAGACTGGGCTGGCATTTGAGTTCTCTTAGGGTCTGTATGACATCTGCTTTTATAGTCTCTGGTAAGAAGTCTGGTGTAATTCTGATAGGTCTGCCTTTATATGTTACTTGATCTTTTTCCCTTACTGCTTTTAATATACTCTCTTTGTTTTGTGCATTTGGTGTTTTGATTATTATGTGACAGGAGCAATTTCTTTTCTGGTCTCGTTTATTTGTAGTTCTGTGGGTTTCTTGTATGTTCATGGGCATCTTTCTTTAGGTTAGGAGAGTTTTCTTCTATAATTTTGTTGAAGATAATCAACAGAAACTAAGGTTACTTAGCATCACCAGAACCCAGTTCTCCCACCATAGCAAGTCCTGGATACTCCATCACACTGGAAAAGTAAGATTCAGATTTAAAATCACTTCTCATGATGATGGTGATAGAAGACTTTAAGAAAGACATAACTCCCTGGCCCTTTAAGTTGGGAATCTTCACTCTCTTCTATACCTATTATCCTCAGGTTTGGTCTTCTCTTTGTGTCCTGGATTTCCTGGATGTTTTGGGTTAGGAGCTTTTTTGCATTTTGCATTTTCTTTGACAGTTGTGTCAATATTTTCTATGGTATCTTCTGCATCTGAGATTCTCTCTTGTATCTCTTGTATTCTATTGATGATCCATGACTCCTGATCTGTTTCCTAGGTTTCCTATCTCCAAGGTTGTCTTCTGTTGTGATTTCTTTGTTGTTTCTATTTCCATCTTTAGATCCTGGATAGTTTTGTTAAATTCCTTCGCCAGTTTGTTTGTGTTTTCCTGTAATTCTTTAAGGGATTTTTGTGTTTCCTCTTTAAGGGCTTCTACCTGTTTACCTGTGTTCTCTTGTATTTCTTTGAGGGAGTTATTTATGTTCTTCTTAAAGTCTTCTATCATCATCATGAGAAGTGATTTTAAATCTGAATCTTACTTTTCCAGTGTGGTGGGGTATCCAGGACTTGCTATGGTGGGAGAACCGGGTTCTGGTAATGCCAAGTAACCTTGGTTTCTGTTGCTTATGTTCTTATGCTTGCCTCTTGCCATCTGGTTATCTCTAGTGTTTCCTTCCCTCGCTATCTCTGACTAGAGCCTATATCTCCCGTGATCCTGCTTGTGTCAGAACTCCTCAGAGTCCAGCTGTCTCTGGGATCCTGTGATTCTGGGATCCTGTGATTCTGGGATCCTGTGTGTGTCAGGGCTCCTGGGGGGGGGGGGGTCAAGCTGCTTCTAGGATCCTGAAATCCTGGTGTGACCAAGCGCCTGAGATCCTGTGATCCTATGATCCTGGTATGTTAGAGCACCTGGGAGTCAAGCTTCCTCTGGGTATTGTGGGACTGGGTGTGGAGCTAGCACCCAAGGTCTGCTCAGGGCACTGGCTCAGACCGAAAGGACTCCAATTAGTTTTTGATTGATCAATAAAGGATCAACAGCTAATGACTGGGCAGATAGACTGAGGTGAGACACTAGGATTTGTGTGGGTGTGGGATAGGAATTGGAAGGAATGAGAGAGAATCACCATGATTTAGGGGAGAAAGATGGGACATAAGAGCTGCAGGAGAGAAAGTCAACTATCCATGTAAGAATTCAGGTATGTGGCCACCAGTCACTTCCCTGATTGGGCCTGGGGTAGCAGGGGAAGGTGTAGGAGTCTCAGGAGTGCCAGAGGGAAACATTTGCTAGCTGGGGTAGGTTTAGAAGTGCCCAGATTTTTAGCAAGTCAGGATATGTCAAAAATTAATGTATGTGTGTGTGTGTGTGTGTGTGTGTGTGTGTGTGTGTGTTCCATTTGCCAATACAGATTGCTCCTGGGCAGGTGCTTGTGCCACCCCCTGGGGAGCCAAAGCAGTGTAGCTAAACTCCTACTACAGTGTTATATTTTTCTCTTTCAAAAGTAAAATATGTCAGGCAGTGGTGGCATAAATCTTTAATTCCAGCACTCAGGAGGCAGAGGCAGGTGGATGGATCTCTGTAAGTTTGAAGCCAGTCTGGTCTACAGAATGTTTTCTAAGACATTCAGGGATACCCAGAGAAACCCTGTCTTGAAAAAGAAAACCAAAAAAGAGTAACAAAATATGTGGCCAATTCTCAATAAAGACCCCGTTATGCGTTAGATAGGAAATGTCACACTAAGAGGATCATGTGCTGGGGGCTTCGTCTCCATATGGTAGCATTACTTTGAAAACGTCAAGAAATAGCATCTATTATAAGTAATGGGTCACCTGAGGCAAAGCCTTGTGACTTCATGTCTCAGCCCTCCTACTGTCCCTCTCTGTCTTAGTCAGTGTTTCAATTGCTCTGAAGAGACACTGTGACCACAGCAACTTTTATAAAGGAAAATATTTAATTAAGTGCTGGTTTTCAGTTCAGAGGTTTAGACTATCATCATCATGGCATGAGGCATGGCAATCCATACCCAGGCAGATATGGTGCTAGAAAGGTAGCTGAGAGTTCTACATCTGGATTGGTAGGCAGCAGCAGGAAGAGGAAACAACATTGGGTTTGGCTTAAGCGTTTGAAACCTCAAAGCCCACCTTCAGTAACACACTTCCTCCAACAAGGGCACATCCATTCCAACAAGGCTACATCTCCTAACAGTGACACTCCCTATGAGCCTATGGGGGCCATTTTCATTCAACATTCTCTCTTTCAATTTCCTGTTCACCATAAAGTAAGGAAGGTACTCGGCCACCCACTACCAACATCATGTTATTCAGCTCTAGCACATGGGCCAACTGACCATCAACTGAACCCTCTGATAGTCATCCCAGTGAGAAAAAGCTAAAATAGTACCCTGTCCATTACTTTCCCGCTATGCTAACACCTATACCTCCTTTTGGATATCAAACACACAAGGACCTCACCAAATATCAGTATAATAAGGGGGGGGTGAGAAGGAACACTGAAGAGTGAGGTGAACATCTGCTGTCATTTCTGACAAAGAGATAAATTTCTCCTTCACTACGTAGCTGGGACAGAAAGTAAAATATCAGATCTATTTGGTTTACAGATGCAAATGTCAACCCAGTTTGGATAATATAACAGTCTTTTAGAGGCTAATTGCCTCTCTATAGTAGTTAAGAGAATCACACAAGACTTGAGCTTCTATAATGGGGCATTGACTGCAGAATTTTATTTAAAACTAATACTATAATAAACTGTTCAGTTTTGTCAGTCAACTACCTAATAGAAGCAGCTGCACTGCCTGCCTGCCAGAGAGGAAGGCACCCCTCTGAGACATCAAATATGGACTTCAAAGATATGGATGTAAAGGATTATGTACAAGAAAGAAAATCTGCCAAGGTTTTCTCTTGTTACCAGAATTCAGGGCTTGCTGGAGTCCTAGGTCAAAAATGGATGTTTTGGTACCTATCACAATAGCCTATTCGAGCCACTAAAGATGTGCTGGTGGGTGGTCTAAAGAGAGAACTGAACAGCCTCTGGCTCTCTCGAACATGAGCATATGAGCACACACACACAAACTATAAAGAGGACTTGGAAATTCTGAGTGCTCTCTGTGAGTCAGAGGGAGGTAACCACTCTCCCCTTTGTTCCCAGGAAGCAGCCTAGACTACAAAGAAGAAGAGAAGACAAACACAGTGCAAGGTAACAGTACAGTAAAAGCAATGGGGACAAAACAGAAGGAATGTCACAATCCCAGCAACCTGAACTAGCAATGGATTCAGAAACAAAGCAGCGTGGATTCCTGTGAAAAGGGAACTCATTCAGGTAGAACTGGAAAAATGTGAAGCCAAGGGTCAGAGTCAGCAACAAAACTAATAGAAACCAACTGACACGTAGCTAAGCAGAGGCATGGAAGGATGCTCCTCAGGCTGGGGAGATGGCTTTGTGGGTAAACTGCTTGACACAAAAGCATTAGGAACCATGTAAACATCTGGGTGCAGTGACACAAACCTGTAATCCCAGTGTTGGTAGAGAGGGGATTCCTGAAGCTTGCCAGATAGCCAATCAGTAAGCTTCAGGTTTAGGGAGAGAGAAACCTTGGCTTAAAAAATAAGATGGGTGCCAGAGAGATGGATTGGTAGTCACGAATACTTGCTTTTTAGCCATGAGTGTGGGGGTTCAGATACAGAGGCTAATATGATAGGTCCAGTGTGGTCCTATGAACATCTGTAACCTCAGCAATGTGGGAACAAAGATAAAAGGATCCTTGGGACTTGCTGGCTACCATCATAACTCAAACACCCCAGCTCCAGTTCAGAGAGAGACCCTGCCTCAAAGAAAAAAGGTAAAGAGCGATGAGAGAAAAACTCCCAACCCCTTCCTGTGGCCCCCAATGTAAACATGTATACACACTCATGCCTGGACATATAGAAGAGAAATAATCAATCTATCTTTAAAAATATTAATGTCTTTAAAAAAAAAAAAAAACAAGGTGGAGTGATGGACAACTGAACCTGATAGCAATCTCTGCTTTCAACGAGTGTGAGCGAAGAAGCATGTGCACGCACATGCACGCACATACACACACACACACACACACACACATGCATGCACGCATGCACACATACTCACAAGGTATTTAAAAAAGAGCCCTTTCCCCTCCTTCCTTTACCTTTCAGAAACACTGCAGGACTGGTCTGGTTCCAAAGGAGCCCTCCAGAGAGAAGGTGAAATGATGTTGGTGCTGTGCTGGACTTCGATTCCCATTCAGTTGCTGACTAAAAGATACATCCTGGGCAATTATCTTAACACCTGGCCTCGTTTTTTCACATTTGTAAACTGGAGATAATTACAGCATGCTCATTGTGTATTTATTATATTTTTATAAGAAACAAATCAGTCTTAGCTAGTTCCTTCCAGTAACATATTAACTACTCGATAAATAAGAGATATTACTGAAGCCAAAGGGAACACAAAACAGCAACTTGCAGAAATTACCTGGTGTGGTGTTTTTCCTAATTGCTGTGAGCAAATACATGACGAGAAACAGCTTAAGAAAAGGTTCATTTGGGTTTGCAGTGTGAGGGATACAGGCCTTCATGGCAGGTAGTCATAGTAGCAGAAGGATTACACGACTGGTCACATGGTCTCCACTGTCTGGAAGCAGAGAAAAATAGATGCTGGTGATTAGCTCACTTCCTCTTTTTTTATTAAGTCTGAAGCTCTAGACCATCTTCCCTCCTCAGTTAAACATTTCTGGCATCACCCTCAAAGAGACCTGGAGATATGTTTTCAGGCTGGTTCTAAATTCCATCAAGTTGACATCTAGCCATTACAACTGGGGTGTTCAAACATTTAATAGTTTTTACATTTCTTTAAGAATAATTGTCTTTTCACAGAAGAGGTTCCCTAGGCACCTTATGGCAGCTTAAGTAATTTACCAAGGACGTCAGCATCTTGACGACTTTCTGCACTAAAATGTATGCTAGATTACCAGAGGGGTCTTTGGAACAAATCTGTACAACTTTACATTTTATAAATTAAAAAAAAAAAAGGAGACTCACAATGGTGCTCTCATTGATCTGCCCATGGCCAGGACAATTATCTCACTGTAGAAGTTTTAGAGCCTGTTCTAACCGAAAGCATTCCCCAGCCACAAATGGATAAGCCTAGGTCTGTCCTCGAGGCTTAAAACAACTGTCATATTTTATCCAGTCACTTCTAGCTATAGAAAAGGAAATGAAATATGTTATCTATTCATATCAGACCCATAGTGGGAACGACATCTTTCTAACAAACCTTGATAAATCTGCAACTTGCAATATTTGTTTTTACGATAAATGTTTGAGAATTGGAAAAGGAAACAGCCGGGTTTTATTAAATAGCCACTGTGCTACATACAACAACAACTGACAAGTAACAGCAGATATAAGATAGGTCCTATCCCAGGAGGGCCTAATTAGAACTAATAAAGAATAATGTTCTTCTTTTGAAGGCTGTAAATAAAACATAAGTAACTGCATTGTTCAGTAACATTTAATTGGCTGGGGGAGTTTGGACGCTCATTTATACTGAAGTAGAAATCTAATTATCACAGCTTCTGGAATTCACTCAAAATTTGTTACATATTCATTGATTTGGTAGGTGATGAACAGCAAGTACTCTTGGTAGGTGGGCCAATTTCAGACCAAGCAAGCTGCCTCAAGCTATAGACAATGTACCTCAAACAGGCATCGCTCACCAGGGAGCTGCAGCACTAGAATTTGCCTCAGGTCACAAAGTAGATAGAAATAGAAGGAAGAAATCACTTCATCTAAAGAGTTGCTTGTCCCAAACCACAGATGTACAAACAACTCTAAATAAAGAACTGTCGGTCCCTGCCAGGCTCATCTCCCCTGCCTTTGATGCAGATCAAAGCTCGGTATAATACTAATAGTGTACTCCAAGACAAACTTAGTGATGCTCTAGAGCAGAGGCTAAAATTCGACTTCAGACTCTCAAAAGAGACTCAAGTGTCCACACTGAATCTTGTACGGGTATCTTTATGCTGCCTGGTTTAAACCATTCATCCAGGCTTGTAAGTGTTAAACATCTGTGGTTCTGTTTCATGGTGTTTTGCTGATCCAACCATTCACCTACAGAAGATGCTTTTTAGCCAGTGGACCATCCACTAGAGCTCCTGGATCCTACATTCTGAGAATCAATGAGAACATGGCTAAAGCAAAACTGCGGGAAGATGACTCGTCACTTCCCTAGTTCTTTACCAGGCCACCAGGATGACCCTTGCAAGGAAGGCTGGTGGGATAAGGAGACCAAGCACACTCCACCCCTGCTGCTGCACTGACCTGTATCTCTTATCCAAGACTGCTCTGATTCCAAGTGCTGACTCTGCTGAAGCTGAAGGAAGCAGTCGGGCAAGTGTTATAGAGAGTGATTGATTGAAATTCAGGGCACTTTGCAGAATGATTTGTTTGACATTCCCAGTAGGAAACTCTTGTTTGTTGAACTTATTATTCATTCATGTATTCATGAAAAAAATACAATAAATGCATAATCTCTGCATAGTGCCTCAATGATCACATTGAAATGAACCCAGTGCTTTGCAGTGCTAAGCAAGGTCTTTAGTCTGCAACAGAACAGTTTTACATTGCAATATCATTAACTATGTCTAGAGTTTACATTATGCGTATAAATCAGCAAGGGAAATGTAACCTGCATTGTAATTTAAGGTTATACAAAAAAAATCAAGCATTAAAAATGCATATCCATAATATTAACTTCTTGTCTCATTTTTTGTTGGGGGGAGGGGTTTCCTCCTACTAAGTGCTTTAACAATTATCATGTTAAGATGTAACTGAGTCTGTTCAACTAGTGTTTGTGTTTTGACTTTTTGACAACCTGAATACAAGCTAAGGGAAATGGAGACATGATTTCCAGCATCCGTAGGGAACCTAGGGAAGAAGACTCCTTAAATAAGCGATTATCATAAGGGGAAGCATGCTATACTATCGGGCAAACAGCTGCAGTAAGATGCAGTATTTTAATCCTGGGCTTAGAACAGCAAGGCCAGTGTGCCCCATGGCACCTTCCCAGTCTTGAACCATGGTGTTTCCAGGTGCAGCAGCTGTGGTGAAAGCCAATCTGGAGAGTAAGCCAGGACCAGTGATCTCTTTTCAAAACTAAAGACTCCTCTCAGTTATCAGGAGACAAAGGGGAGTGTAGAAGCCCGTCCTGTTCCCCCAAACCCTAAATTCTTCCTGTCTATCACTCATTCTTATGCAAGCCCTAACAGATGCTTCAAGGTCTCCTCACTTATTCTATAAAAAAGGAAATTGTTCTACTTATATTTATTCTGCTCACTTAATCCAGGCAAATACCAACTTCACTTTTAAACAAGAAACACTAATTGGTTTTTGCAGACACTTACAGAAAACACAGGAGGAAGTGACATTTCAACTCCTCTCCTAATCCAGCAATGTTTTATTACTAAACCCAGAAAATATTAAAGGATAACTGAATAGCAACATTAACACAGAAATATATTTTATTAACTATGTTCTCTATATACATATATGTATGATGTATTTTACCTTTAATTAATTATATGTGTTCATGTGGGGGTTTATGCCCATGAGTTCAGATATCCAGAGAGTCCAGAAGAGGGCGCTAGAGCTGGAGTTTCAGGTGTTTGTGGACTGTCTGACATGGGTCTTGGGAACCAATCCTGGATTCTCCAAAAGATCTCATGAGCTCTAAACTAAGGAGCTATCTCTCTGGCCCCAGGGTTATGTTAGTGTGTAAAACACTATGCTTACAAACACTGAAGCCTGTGTCAGTGTGGCTAATCTTTCTTATGTTCTATTTTGAATCTTCTTTTAAAACAAAAAATTATTTTTATTGGACTTATTACTTGTATGTGAATGATTGTTTTGTCTGGATGTATGCATGTATACCAGGTGCTTGCAGAGCTCAGAAGAGGCCACTGGATCCCCTGGAACTGGAGTCACAGATGGTTGTAAACCACTGATGGGTTTTGGGAATTGAACCCAAGTCCTGTGAAAGAGCAGCCAGTGCTTTTAACTTTTCCTGCCACTTACTTTGAATCTTAATTTAAATGCACTGTGAACCAAACTACCCCTTACAATACCAGGAAATACTATAAAGGCCATAATATAATGCTATATGCTGAAAGTATGTGAGTAAAATCACAAAATACATAAAGAGTAAAACATTTTAAGGCAGCACACAAGACGAAACTTGAATAATTTGATAACTACACTTTAGATTTTCAGTCTTATCATTACAATAGAGTTGACAATTGAGATTAGTCACCCAAAGGGGAGAAACGGGAGAGTCACAAGAATGGACCAACGCAAGCACAGTGTCAGTCAGAGAAGGAACTTAGGCTTGAGGCTGATGGTTCTGTTTCTTATGTTCCTCCAATAATATAGTTTAATACTGTTCTGACCCAATTTGTATCTGTTTTATAAGTGGAAAAGCATGCTGACTTTTCTTGCTATTTCTGATATAGCTTATGAATAACCACTGTAGGATTTCTCTTATCTTCATATCTCTGTGCCCATAAAAGATATTGCTATAGCACTTAGCTGAACCAAAGCTATAAAAACATTAATGGGCCCGTCTGTGAGCTAAAGTCACATTGAACTTTCGTGTACCATTTTACTTACTCTAAAATGGGCCTCATGTTAAGGCTGTGAACAAATTTACGTCAACATTCAAGAAACGTGTTATAATCAAATCCAATGTAAGTAGACACTTCAGAAAAGTTACAAAGAGAAACCTAAATTAAACTTCCAATGATTTGGTTCTTGGGACAGGATGACAGAATACTAACTTGATACCAAGCTGTAAATGAAGTGAATATGACACATCCAACAACTATGGCATCGTTTTCTATTATCTAAAAATTTATAGAAAATACTGATTAAAGACAAAATAATAATCAGTGATGAAATTTTAGGAATATGTATACAATAGTCTAATCTGCTTTCTCTAACTGGTAACCCTGGACACAGGTTAAAGGTGTCTTTGGGATACTAAATTCCAAGAAGACTTGGCTACAGATGTGGGGCTGAGTGAAGCCATACAGATTTGGAAAGGATAAAGTCACTGAGTGACTCCCCCAACACCCCCTCAAAAAAAAAAAAACAGTTCCTGGAGGTTTGCCCACAGGCTTCTCCTTAAAGTGTCCTGTATCTTTTGGTATGTTACATTACATTATACATTTATACGCAGACACCTTTCTTGAGGGTTGACTTAGAGTTGTTCACAGCCAAAAGTGAAGAAAGCAAGTCTAAACATGAGTTTGAGACTCTAGATATGGAGATATCCAATATAGGCCTAAGCCTTCCTGAGATTAGACAAACCTGTTGACAGCAAACTGAACTTGAAAATCAAATTGTTTACCCCTCATTGTCTCAGTGCTTCGTTCATATTTAGAGTTTGATGTTCTTATTTACAGTCCACAAGCTCTTCAGATTCTAAATGATTAGAGAATGAGATTAGAACAATATATTTAAAAAAATAAAGTAAGATTTTTATTATTATTATTATTATTATTATTTTAAGCTACTGTTGAGAACCAGGGCTGTAGCAGTATAATACCTGACTAATACAGGCAAGCCTCTTGGCTCAGTTCTGGGTACCCCACAATCAATAAATAAAAAATTAACATCTGAAAGTTATAAATTTTAAAAGCTCATTTTAACTTCCAGCCAAAACTAATCATCCTTATTTAAGGCCTGCATTAAAAATGAATGTGTTGCAGCTGCCAGCATGGTGCGCTCCACACAGATAACGCAGAAGAAAAAAATAGACACAGCTCTCTACATTGGAGTAAACACGTTTCATATTCTTTCCTGTAAGAGGGAACAAAGATACCCTTGGGCGTCTAAGACTTACTCGGTGCCCTTTGGAAGTCACTCCCTGCTTCTCAAGAGACATGCCTTTGTGCACTGTCTCCTTTCTGAAGGTCGCTGGCAGCTCAGGGGCTAAAGCACATGTGAAAGCATGTAGAGACCAGATGGCATTCAACATGCCGTCTAATAACTACAGCCCAGTCCTACCTGGGACAGTCTCCTGCCCAAGGTCAGCTCACAGGACAACTGATTCATTTTAATAGGAGTTGCTGATAACCATATGGGACAGACGAATCACACCCAAAACCAGGACCAGGTAGTTCTCAGGCAGTCCCGGCTCGTGCTTTCACGACCGAGTTAAAAGGCTAAAATGATCGTACTTGTGACGCGTTCTGCCTCATGGGGGAAGTTCAAATTATTTGTAACACCTGAGGTCGCACTGATACTCGCTTCAAGTGTTTTGTTAACCTAGAAAAAACCAAAGCAACAGTGGAGATACTGAAGCTTTCAACTCACTGGAAAAAAACGAATTATTTGAAGACATAAATTCTTAAGTAATGTTAGCCTAGGAGACATTCCTAAAGCCGTATCACTCCTTTTTTGTCCCTACTGAACTCTCAACTTAAATCCTGAGGAATATGGAGCAGTATTTGTCATGCCACCAGAAATGAATTCTGAAGGCAAGACTGTGTGCGTTCTGCACAGTAGGACTATCTCACCTTAGGGAGCTGTTCGGAAAGCTCCGGTTAGCAAAAGACGAGGGCTTTGGCATGAGAAGAGCAGTTTGGGGCTTGTGGTTTGAATAACTTTGTCCCTCATAGAAGTGTATTTGAATGCTCGGCCCACAGGGAGTGGCACTATTAGGAGGTGTAGCCTTATTGGAGAAAGTGCGTCACTGTGGGGGGCCTGCTTTGAGGTTTAGCTCCGCCCAGTATAGAATCAGGGTCTCTTCCTGGCTACCTGTGGAAGACAGTCTCCTAGCTGCCTTCAGATCAAGATGCAGAACTCTCAGCTCCTCCAGCACAGCACAGTGTCTGGCTGCATGCTGCCAGGTTTCCTGCCATGATGATAATGGACTAAACCTCTAACACTGTCAGCCAGCCCCAATTAAATGTTTTTCTTTATGAGAGTTGCCGTGATCATGGTGTCTCTTCACAGCAATGGAACCTTAAGACAGGGCTGTTTGCTTTTCATCTTTCTAGTCTTCAACAAAGTATTTTTATTTATTTATCTATTTTTGCTTTATTTTCCATGTTTAAAATGGTAAACTAGTACCTTGCTCACAGTATGTGAGGACAAATGAGATGTCTGTGAGGGTAAGGTGTATATCCAGACATGTAACTCAGGGCTCCTTTGTTCTAGTCTTTTCCTTTTGTCCAATCGTACCTACCCAGAGCACGGCATAGTCTCCTTAGAGCAGGGATACTCAGGGTTCCTGCCCAGCTCGGGAAGCTCCACCGATATTAAAACCTCATCTGAATTACTAAATGCACAAACGAGGCTGAATTACCAAATGGTGTGCAAAAACACTGGCGTTAGTAAGGACCCACGTACCCTTGAAACCTAATTACCATTTATCTGCTCAAACTACGTAACTATTTGGGTAAAGCGTCAAGGGTGTGTGTGCGTGTGCGTGTGTGTTTAAATGGTATTAAGGGACTAGAGAGATGACTTGGCAGCAAAAAGCCCAAATTGCTCTCGCAGTTGACCCATAGTGGGCAACCCGCAACCTGTAACTCCAGCTCCAAGGATCTGAGGTCTCTAGTCTCTGAGGATGCTCATACTCCAATGTCCAAAACCACACACTGACAGATAATTGGAGGCAAAATAAATATTTTAAAAAGGAATTAGTGTTCAACAGATACGATTTTTTATGAATTGAGATAAAATCCTATGACTTTACTGTGTTTTATGTGGAGTATATAGTTTAGTCATATCAATAAATTAATGACATACTTATTGACACATCACTTTAGAGTTTTACAGTTTTCATTTATTACAAAATTCTAATACAAGCTTATTGCTCAGAACAAAATATCAAGATGACAGTTTTAAAATATTGAAACTGTCCATCTCTTGGGAAGATAATACCCCCCAATGTGTTCATAAGTAATACAGCCCAGCAAACATTTCTATAAATTTCATCCTCTCTCCATGCCTACTGTCAGTTTACTTCCCTGGGGCATTTGAAAGAGTGACCAGAGCATTAAAAATGATGGAGTAGCGAGGTAAGCAAAAACCAAGAAGCTGCTTGCCCTCGAAAAAGAAAGACTCAGCACTTATCTCAGCGCACACAGGGAGCCTGACTTGTCTAAGGCTCTTGACTCTATAAATTAGGAGGACGTAGAGGGACTGTGTGATACGTGTTCACAACTTTCCTTCAAAGTGAGACAGCTAGTGTTAGATGAACTATTGCCACAATGGAAAAAAAAAGAAAAAGAAAAAAAAGACTTTGTCAGGCCCAGCACCGGAAGCCCGCCTGACTCAAGGTGGGGAGGGGGCCCCCCACAAGTTGCCACTAAATCTAGCGTTTCCTGCCTAGCAAATGGTTCAGGTGACAGGAGCTGGCCGAGTGAGCGGGAGTGAGATGGAGCCTCTGAAGGCTGCTGTATTTGATAATTGTTTGGGACTAGGTCTCTGGACTGGCTATATAATTTCTCACGGAGATGTTGTATTTTCTGAGGGCTTGCAGGTCTATTCACCTGGAAAATGTAATCTACAGTGTGGGGGGAGGCAGTTGTATAATAGCCATAGCTGCGATGTCTCTACAAGGGAAAAAAAAAAAAAAAAGCCCGCAGTAAAGAACGGCACACTGATTTAAGTGCCGCTGTCAACGTTTGCCTCCTGTAGGCTCCAAGGACCAATCCACTCTTGCAGAGAAGCAAATGTGCGTCTTACAGACAGACAAAGCTCCCAGAACTGATCGCTCAGTCGGGTCCCCAGGAGCTCTTAACACATTTCATATTTTTCAAATTGAAAGAATGTGCTACTTATTTCAAAACCTCCTTTCTCCCAGAAACATAATCCATCAAAGAAAATATCACATCAGCGTGGGGGGGGATTGAAATTAAATGTCATCCTATTTACCGTTACCTTTTTGACATCCTATATATTGATGTATGTCTAATAACTAGCTGCTCATCTTTTAAAAAAAAATCATCACTTTGAGGCAATGTCACACCTCACAGGAAAGGTTCAGTGTAATGTGGCTGAATCGGGTTCTCAAACTGCCCCCCCCCTCCGCCCAGCCCCTGCTGCATTCTGGTAGCTCACTTATCAGTACCTAGCTCTGATATTGAACCTACCTCAATGCACCAGTTCTGATGCATTGGTAAACTTACAGCTTTCACCAGGCCTTCTGAGTTATCACTTGGGCCTTAGCACTTGCTTAATGTTATAAATTGTCCTGACACTCTCAGTCAATGACTCAGACCAGACTAGGGCTTAGAAGGAGCCTTAAATAAATTGTCATTCTTTAAAAGTGACATTTACGCCTAGTCCACCGGTTTCTATAAACATTTGGAATTTTGGAGACACAAAAGCAAACCAGAATGAAAGAAACCGTGTACGAACTGAATTGAGAGGAAGCTGATGGATCACAGGCTGTTCGTCTGGATGACAGGGAAGCTGACGCTGTGCCACTAGCAATCAGTAGACCACACTATGCTTCTACCTCGTTGTCCTTCACACACTCAGCTGCCTGGGCTCTGGGCACTATCCTAGGTCCACAGTTGTCAGGCCTAATAAATCTAAGCCCTATCTATCAAAGACCTCTCAGATAACTGAGAAAAACATAAAACTTTATGAAACTCACCATGCTTAGATAGGAGGGATTAAGGAGTTAAAAAAGGATTGAGGGTGGAGATGAAGGGAATCGGACTCATCCTCCATGGGAAGTTAGAAAGGAGTGAAGAATTAAGGTCTCAGCAGAGGAGCTCACCCCTTCCCTCCCAGGGAGTAAATGACGATTCCTGCCATGGAAAATTGGAGAAGACATCAAATGATATCATTTCCTTCAATAGACGGATACATCTCTAACTATTGACCTAAATTCTGTGAGTGTTGACATAGACATTTTGCCTTGGAACAGGGCAGGAGACCTCTGTGCCCTCTTTCCACTAATGGCCCAAATAACAGGTACATTATCAGGTGCGACTACAACAGCCGTTAATCTGTATTAGGAGGTTCCTCATTTTATGCTACAATATGCATAAATGAATGTGTGTGTGTGTGTGTGTGTGTGTGTGTGTGTGTGTGCGCTTAGTGGAAGCAGAGGGATTTCACCAGCAGCTTGAAGTACCATTTATACTGTTACACTGCTTGATGGACTCCAGCTTATCCTGAGATGTTGATTTCTGTGGCATCATGGCAGTGATCTCAACGGATAGAATGCCTTACTGACGAGCTAAAATGCCCCCTTTTAGGTTCTCCTCAATGGCACACGTTATGCAAAACTGACACTTCTGTTTGTTTCTATTATGGTTTGGAAGTGAAATGCACCCCCCCACACAGGCAAATGTGTCAGAACACTTTGTCCTCAGCAAGTAACACTATTTTGGAAGGTTGCAACACCTTTAGGAAGCAGAACCCAACTGGGAGAAAGTAGGGCAGAGGGAACAGGATATGAGTCTTCAGATTCATAACTCAGCTCTATCTGCTTCCTTTTCTACCAAAGCACAAGAAACAGACCGAGGCTCCTGTTGTCACAGCCAAAAGCATTCCCCTTGCTATGTCTCCCTTGCTGTGATGGATTGACTATTCACTCCGGCTCTGAGCCAAACACCCTACCTCCTTTAGCCTTGTCACAGCAATGAAAAAAGAAATGAATAAATCTTCCTAGATCAGTTTCACCCCAACCACAGAAGCCTTTATCAAGGCATTATCAATAAAATATTAACTCAACCTCTTTTACCTTAGAACTGAATGAAGTCATGGAGGACAAGATTTCTGGGAAGTTCCATAACGAAATGTGACCACTGCCATGGAGCATGACAATGCAGTTGCCCCTGCTCTAAACCACTTGCTAATTACCTCCTACCAAGATAATTCCTGTATCCATACTCCACCTAAACAGCAAAGAGGGCTTAGGAGAAGGCTCCCCTGGGAAAGTCCTTGCATTACAAACACGATGACCTGAGTGAGATCCCCATGTAAAAGCTAAGTGTATGCCTGCATAATAAACGTCCTAGAGTGGTTCTCAACCTATGGGTCATGACCCCTGTGGAGGTCACATATCAGGTATCCTGCATATTACATAACCATATTATGATCCCTAACAGTAGCAAAACTACAGTTATGAAGTAGCAACAGAAATAATTTTATTTTGGGGAGAGGTCGCTACAACTTAGGAAACTGTATTAAAGGGTCACAGCATTAGGAAAGTGAGAACTATCAGATGGAAGGGATGGAACTAGAGGGAAGACATCTCAACATAATACAGTGAAAACCTCACAGCCGGTGTCATTCCAAATGGAGAAAACTTTGAAGCAATCTCAACAAAGTCAGGAAGGAGATGGGGGTGTCAACTATACCCATCCCTTTTCAATTTTGTATACAGCACAGTAACTGGAGCAATGAGACAGAAGCATGAGATTAGAGGGAAACAAATAGGAAGAGAAATCAAAACTGTCCTTATTTGTATATGATGTGATATGATGATGATATGATGATATGATATATAATATGATATGATACATAAGAGAGACACAAAATAAATCTACTGAAAAAAATCTAGAAATGACCAATAATTGTAGCAAAGTAGCAGGAGACATAATTGACTAACAGAAATCAATAGCTTCATATAACAACCAGAGAGAGAGAGAGAGTGGCTGGAAGAAAGAGTTTTGTACAGTTAAAGAAAAACAAACCAGTGACAAAGAGAGATATCATGGATACATTCCCATCCCCGATACCCTCAAAGAAAACAAAATACCAGGAATAAACCTAACCAAGAAGATGAAAAACTTCTACAATGAAAACATTAAACCACCAAAGAAAGAGCTAGAGAAATGTAAAGGCATCCTGTGCTCGTGAACTGGTGGAACTAATATTAAAATGGCCGTGCCATCAAACACTATTTACAGATTGAATGCAATTCATATCAAAATCCCATTTTTATCCTTCACAGAAATGGAAAAAAACTAACCATATAGAACCACAATAGACCTCAGATAGCCAAGACAATCCTGAGCTAAAAGTACAATGGTGAGTTACCATTCCAAACTTCAAGATATATTACAGACCTATAGTAATGAAAACAATATGGTCCTGGCACAAAAACCAAACATGTAGACCAATGGAACAAAACTGAAGATGCAAGCATGAGTTCATCTCATTTCAGCCATTTAATATTTGATAAAGATGTTAAAAACATACACTGGAGAAGAAAAAGCATGTTCAACAAATGGCACTAGGGAAAATAGGTGTCCCTATGAAGAAGGATGACATCAGACTCCAATTACCTTACACTAAAACTAAATATAAATGGATCAAGGACCTAAATATGAAACCTGAAGCACTGAAGCTACTAGAGATAAACATATGAAGTGCCCTACATGACGTAGGTGCAGGAAATGACTTTCTGAATAGGACTCCACTTGTCCAAGAATTAAGTCCAACAATAGACAATTTATAAAATTAAAAAGTTTCTGCACAACTCAAGAAACAATCAACCATGTAAAGAGGAAGCCCACAGAGTGGGAGAGAATGTTTGTCAGCCAAGCATTTGACAGAGCATTCATATCCAGACTATATAAAGAACTTGAAAAACAAAGAGCCAAAAAACACCTAAAAGACACATTCAAAAATGGGCTATGGCTCTAAACAGAGAGAACAGAGAGTCCTGATGAGAAGAAATCAAAATGGCTAAGAAATAGCTCAAAAAAAAAAAAAAAAGAAATCATTATCCCTAGAAAATGGATAAATACAATTCAAAACAACTTTGAGATTTCATCTTACTCCATTCAGAATTGCGGCGCGCAGCCTCGCCAATAAGGAGAACGCCACACTCAGGATTCTTCTGACAGCAATTTATTGTACAGCTCTTTTAGATGGCAGTGAGGCGAGGGACGCCAAGCCCCAAAAACCTGTGGCTTATATAGAGCCCTAGGAGACGTGCCACACACTCATTGGCTCTTATGATATCGCCAAATTAGCATACTGGTTTTCGCGCCTTGCGCAGGCGCACATTCAAGCAAGGCTCTCAAGAAGAACCAGGAAGCAGGAAACCGGCGCCATGTTGTAATGGCGAACGCGGCTCCTAACACAGAATGACAAAGAAGAACAAAGAAAACAACTGTCGTCACAAATACTAAAGAAGATGTCAGGGAAAGGGATCACTCACTCACTGTTGATAAAATTGCAAACTTGTCCAGCCCCTCTGGAAATCAGTATGGAGAACCTTCAAAAACCTAAAAATAAATCTCCCATAAGACCCAGCTACACCACTCCTTCGCACATGCCTAAAGGACTCACCGTCCTGCTTCACAGATAGTTGCTCAGCCGTGTTTATTACTGAGCTGTTCACAATAGCTAGGAAATGGGAGTAATCTAAATCTCCTCAACTAATGAATGAACAATGCGAATGTGGCACATATACACCATGGAACACCATACGGCTTTCTCTTATCTGTGGCTTCTAACGCCAAATCTTCAGATAAGAATGCATGAGTTGGGGCTGGAGAGATGGCTCAGCGGTTAAGAGCACTGACTGCTCTTCCAGAGGTCCTGAGTTCAAATCCCAGCAACCACATGGTGGCTTACAACCATCCATAGTGAGATTGGATGCCCTCTTCTGGTGTGTCCGAAGACAGCTACAGTGTACTCATAATAAAATAAATAAATAAATATAAAAATAAAAAAAGAATCCATGGGTTGGATAAGCCACAGAAGCCAGGAAAGTACAGAGAGAGACGGGGGAGGGCATAATGATTTTAAAGGAGAAATGGGAAAAACAAAAAAGAGGCTTTAATTAAGGGGACGTAGGGAGGTCGGTAGAGGAGATGAGGGAGGAGAGGGTAAAATAACAGTAAGGATGTCTGAAAAATCTTAAGGAATCAGGACAGTCCAGTCGATTCCTAAAACATTGTAGGTGATTTCTGTTGCCCTTGGTTGTCTCCTAGAAAAAGGCAACTCCATATTGCTGAAGATACCAGCACTTTGGACATAGGACCTGGAAGATTAAAGCTGGGTCTGACCTGAAAACATCCTCCCTGAGGACTAGATTTCATGGTGCTAGAAGGTACCATTTGAACTTCCAAGGGAGAAAAGTAAGCAACAGTCCTACCTAGCTGTGACAGCTGTGGACTATGACAATGACCAGCATGATATGGTAGTCCTATGTACAAAAATAACATGCATATCCTGACAGTAACCAACATCTCTCTAATTGGACTTAAGGCCCACTCAACAAGAGGAAACTCTTATCTGGTACTGGAAACCTAGACAACAACCCATGCCTAGTAGGGTCGTGAATCTCAGAGGAAAACCTACACCTGTGACTTTATTAAACCAGAGTAATTCTAACTGCATTCTATATATCTATTCTTATACCCACAAATAAGTGTAGCTCTCACCCCTCACCAAAGAAGCTTCTCTTCACAACAGTCAGAAACCATTACAGAAAACCGCAACAGACCATAATTCAGAGAACAAGAGATCATGCAGTGCCAAGCCTCAGCTGATTCATCTAAGACACACATCCTACATGTAAGGCTCAGGGAACATTACAGAAGAGGGGGCAGAAAGATGAGAGACCAAAGGGAACAAGAAGTCTGCTGGAAGATCCGATCTCCTGAGAGCCGAATCTCCAAGGAAAATGATATAATTATATCTTAATTTCAAAAACATGCAAATGTGTGTGTGTGTGTGTGTGTGTGTGTGTGTGTGTGTGTGTGTGTGTGTGTAGAGTATTACTCTAGATGTAGTAAAGTCTACCTATAACCCTATACATGGCCAGATGAAAAGTGGAGAAAGATAGTTCCCTCGAACATTGTGGACCAGATATCCTGGCCTATGTTACAAAATTCTAGGCAAGTGAGAGATTCTACATCAGACAAAAGATAAAAGGTATTTGCAGATGGATACCCAAAGTTCTCTTCTGATTTCTATTATGTACTGTGAGCCGATGCATGCACACCTGCATTCGCACACACATTTAAAGTAAAAGGAAACAAACAAAAAGGGAAAGGAAAAGGAAAGGCTGAAATGTACTCGTTGTACCTGACCAGTTGAATTTCATCTGTATTCTCTCTCTCCTAGATCCAGATGTTACTGCAAAAGCCTGTGTAATGAATTCTGTGATCACTATTGATTAAATGGAACAGGTTTTTTTTTTTTCCTTTTCACTATAACAGATGGCATTTCTGTTGCTATTTCTCTCAGATCAAGTAGTCTAGGGTATCTGTGATCCTTGGGGGAACCTGACTGCATAGGAAAATAAAGAAAGACCACTGAACACCTTTAAATGCCCTAGAAGCCGTGTTGGCTTATGCTCTACAACAAAGACAACACCCACACTTTCATTCATTCACTAGTACGTGCTAGTAGTTTCTGTGTCTAAGCATTGTCTCCGGTGCATGGGATATGTGGGTGACAAAGAGAGAGCAAGCTCCCCATCGTCACACATCACAGTTAAGCACCACCACGCTAGACTGAAGACAAGCAGCATTACAAGGGGAAAAGAGGAACCAGTCAATAAATGGATCCGGACATTGTTCATGAATTCGATAGAAGATAAAATGAGCTCTTTACCTCACCTTAAAATAAAAAATCAGTAACAGGTCAAATAATGAAGCAGAGGAGATTGTCTGTAGGAGGTTGAAGAGGGAAAGAATTTCTTAAGCAGGATACAACCCTAAATCTGTATTGCTATTTTTACTACAGAATAATTAAAAGCTTCTGCAAACACAGCCATAATCAAGTTGCAAATTGAGGGATGGCACATGCTCAGTAGATAATTTGTATTCAGGAGACATAGAACATTCCCATAAACTAATGGGAAAGAAAAGGCTATTTTTTTTTTTTAACGGGAGAGCAAAGAATATAAGAAGCAAGAGAAAATCTGGATAACCAGCAAAGTTGTAAAGATGGGTTGATCCCCAAAGCTAGAAGCAAAATGGAAATTAAAACAGCAGCAGGGTTTAATTTTATATCCATTAGATTGCAAGCATTATGAAGTCAGACAATCTCAAAGATTGGTGATAATGTGGAATAATTAAGTGTACACACTGTCTAGAAGGGAGATTTTGTACCAACGTATGAGAAAGAAAGTGAGCGATACTGATATATTCCACTTTTCAATTTTGGACTTCGACTGTCTAGTCCTCTGTAAACACTTGCTCACAAGCCTCAGAAAACCTACAGAAGAATATTCTTAGTATTGCTTGTGGGTGCAAAGTCTTGGAAATAAAGTAATGCTCATTAACTAATGACTGAGTGCAACATACTCTATAATGAGAAAAATAAATTGGACCCATGTTAATATCAAAGCGCCCCAGAACCTTGAAGGTGAGCAAAACAGCTACACACAATATAGTAACATAAAGCTTCAAAGTCTAAAAAAATATAGTAAACATTTATGCAAGAATAAATTTATACTGAAAATTATTACATTTTGGGGGGGACAAGAGTTTCTCTGGGTAGCCTTGGTTGTCTTGGAACTAACTCTGTAGATCAGGCTAGACTTGAACTCAGAGATCTGCCTGCCTCTGCCTCCTGAGTGCTTGGATTAAAGGAGTATGATACCACTGCCCAGCCTGAAATTATTTTTAATTTATTATTATAATGAAAGATATTAATTTGCCATGATGATTATTTCCATATTTGAGGCAAATTAATAGGATTAAGAAAGAAATGCAGCTATCAAAACACAAAGAATAAATTCTACCTGAAGATCTGATTGGCTTTCATTTGCATCATAAACTTGAAGAACACTTCATTCTATAAAAAAAAAATGGTACTTGGTTCATGCGTCTCAGTCATGCCAGTCCCCACAGTCAATGCATAAGAGCCCACCAGGCCCTGACTACTTGACCTACACTTCCTGATTGATCTAGCTCCCTGTGCCTACTAGGAAGGGATCTCCAACTATGAATCCTCTGCCCACACCACTGAAGTTTCCCTAGGACCGAGAGGTTAGTAGTCCCCAGACTATCAGTTTCAGACCCTCACTCCCACTAAACCAACTAACTCCAGAAGAATGTGAAAATCTAAAAATAAAATCATAGTTGACATGATAATCCAAGACAGTATGTCTCACCTAAAAATCACTAGTCCCATTGTAACAAACTACATTGAAAAGGCTCTCAAAGAACTTTCTAAGAATTCAAAAGAATGATAATAGCTATGTTCAAACAACTCATAGAAGACAAAAAGATGACAGAATTAAGGTCGTCAATACAAGACATGAAAATAAAATTTAATAAAGAGAATTATTGAAGAAAAGCCTGAAATGATGCTAAAAATTAAAACTCAATAAGACAAATAAAAAATCAGCCAAAAATTCTATCAATAGAATGGGTCACATGGAATACAGAGTATCAGAGCTAGAAGACAAGTTAGAAAAATTAAACCACAAAAGATTTGGAATAGAATGCAAAGGCCTAAACCTCAAATTGTGGGCATAGAGGGAGGAATGCCATATCAAAATCATAAAATAACATTTTAAGTAAAATCGTAGAAGAAAAATTTCCAGAACCTAGAGAAACAGATGCCTGTTCAGGTGTGAGAGACACACAGAAACTCCAAATAGAAAAGACCAGAAAGGAAACTCTTGATGACATATTATACGTTAAGAGATCAGAATAAAGAAATGATATTAACAACTGCAAGAAAGAAAGGTCAACTCATTCACAAAGGTAATATCAAAATCATATCTGATCATTTGACAGAAACTTTTCATTCCAGAACAGAATAGAAGGATATATTCCAAGATCTGAAAGATCACATGCATCATGCTAGACTATCATACCCAGAAAAACTATCTATTAAATCTGAAGTATAAATTAAAAACTCCCATGATAAAAACAGAACAAAGGAACTTATGACCACTAAGTCAGCTTCGCAGGGAATACTAGAAGAAATGATGCAGTCTACTGGATAAACACAGTGAAGATGCCATAGAGAATAAATGACAGGACAGTCAATCAAAAGAGGTCAGAAAGATATCGTGAAATCAATGTGACAGCAATTAACACACATATTACAATAATAACTTGATTATTAACAGCTTCAATTCCTTAATAAAAAGAGGAGGGTTAAATGGAATGGAAAGGCAGGACATCAGGATTGAGGAGTGGAGTGCCTATGGGAAGGAATAACTAATACTAAAGACCTTTGGAAATGCCTTATGGAAACAGACATGCTGTAGAAGCTCCCTAACATATATACAAAAGCACACATATGTATGAAAAGAATTTAAATAGAGTTAACCCATAGCAGGGGTGCTGCCTCCTCTAGATGCAAGAGGCTACTAAACAAAAAGCTCAGACAATTGAGTTGCCTGTTTTTTTTTAATTGTTAAGTCAATGGGATCCCCACAGACACCCACAGATAATATAGGCTATTGGCATTATCCTTGGTTACCCAGTGAGGGTACCATTACTTGATGGTAAGATCTTCTTGCCAAAGACCCCACATACCTGAGTCACAGGACTCCCAAGTGCTAGGAGTCTAGGCACAGTCCATTGTGGAAGCCTACAGGAAATAGTGAAGAACTTTTTTAAACTAAATGAAAAAACACAGGAGAGAAATTTGAATCCATACCCCCCAACCACCAAAAAAATGCCTGGCAAAAATGAATACACAGGAAAATCTCACACAGTAAAAATACGTTTTTGTAATTTTTCCCCTATCTGATTTATATGACAACTGTACAAAGCAATGATTGTGAAACTAAGTTCATGGACTTAGATTATGTAAAGATACATTTTTCCATAAAATTACAATTACATAATTACATAAAGAAGTGAATAAAGAAAAGACTTACAGGTGTACAAAGTTGACACAACATTAAAACTAGTTTGGCATTAATGCAAACCAGATCAGTTTTTGGTTAAGCTGTTAATTGTAACCAATACAA
>NW_021604719.1:10700511-10703954 GCF_004785775.1 Grammomys surdaster | reverse complement strand
GTGTGTATATATATGTGTGTGTGTATATATATATATATGTAAAAAGCAAAATCCATCCCTAGATGGATTATACTCAGTCTCAGCCATATGCTATTATTACAAGTTAGAAGAAGTAATTTGTACCTTTTAAGATTATAGTGCTTAGATGAAATTTGGGACTTATAGATTGTATGGTAGTGCACTGTAAAATCCAGAGTCATGGGGATGAGGTCAAGCTACTTTAATATCTGTGATGTGTCATGAAATTGTGGGATCCATAAGAAAATTACATTAGGTGAAATGGTAACCCTAAATGTTTGTGACTGGGTCTTAATTCTCAGAAACTGTTTGGTTACCTCATTTGGGAAAATGATTTGTGAAAATTTAAATTAAAGATCTTGAGGCCAAATGAGGCTAATAAGTTTGTTGCTAGGATCTCTACAGAGGCAAAGGAGGAGAGAATGTGATGTCTGCCAGAGATCCAGTCAGAGAATGAAATCATGTGGTGACTAAAGGATGAATGGTGATGGCCCTCAGGTGAGAGGAACAAGGACTGTGTCCCTCCACCCTACAGCAAGAGAGTAAAGGCATGCTAGACTTCAGATTTCATGGCTTCATATTAGAATAAAACATATTGTTTTTGTTTTGAGCCACCAGCTTGTATCATTTGTTAAAGAAGCTATAGGATACAGCTTTGCTATAGAAACTATATACAGGCTCCAGTCAAAAAAATCACATCTTGGTAGAATGAAACTTTAAAAACACAAGGGTTGAGGAGATGGGGAGACAGTTCAGTAGGTAAGTGCTTGTGTTTAAGCATGAAAACCTGCATTCAGATCCCTAATGGCCACATCTGTAACCCTAGCACTGGGAAGAGAGACAGGCAGAACCCTCAAGCTCTAGACAGAACAGTGAGCTTCAGGTTCAGTGAGAGCCTGTCTCAGACAGTAAAGGATGAAAGCAATATTGGGGGACATTCAGCGTCCACCACAGGTCTCCATGTGCACACGCACACTCAAGTGTGCACACATGCATACAACTCATACACATCACGGATATACATACATCGCATATAGGTATACACACAAAAGAAACATGATCCAACTGTGTGAAACACTGTAGAATAAAATCTGCAAAATTGTGAGCCCAGAAGCCAAAAGAAAGCTAGAATAACGTTTCTATATAAAACAAAATGATTAAAGGCAAAAATTTTTTCTTTATGAATGAAGATATTTTGTAATGGTAAAATGATTCATGTATCAATAAGTTAAAATTATAGACATTTCCACCTTACTACACAAACCCAAAATGTATGCAGAAAACCTGACAGAATTGAAGGAAAGCATTAAAGAGTAATATCTGGAGACTTCCACAACATACTTTCAGTAACAGATGGAACAACTGGACAAAGTAACCACGTGATGAAGCAGCTAACACTAACAGACATCTAGAGAACACAGCACCCAACAGTAGACTGCTGAACTACATCAAGAACCACAATGGACTACAAAATTGTCAACAAGAACTACATTCAGCTATAACTATCAAAATACCAGGTGGCTTTTCTTCCCCTTTGAGACAGGGTCTCATATCCTAAGCTGGCCTCAGGCTCACAAAGTAGCTAGTGATGGCCTTAAGCTTTCAGTCCTTCCTCTGGCTCTCAAGAATGGAATCAAATTCATGTGCCACCAGATTGACTGTTATGCTGTGCTAACAACTGAACCACATGCTAACAGCTGAACCACATGCTAACAACTGAACTCAGGGCTTCCCACAAGCTAAGCAAGTACTTTAGAGGGGGTGTTATGTCTCTGCCCCACCAATGACTTTTGAAATTAGTTTCACTAAAAATTCAACAATTTCTAACCTAAAAATACTTTCTTTTCAAATTTCTAAGTCTGACTATGGCAATGCAGATAGTATTGGATCAATTCTCCCACTCAAAGCAATTATTGAGGCTGGACATCATTGAAAACTGTTTAGATGCCCCATAGAAGGCCAATGATAGGGTATGGGGGGAGCGGGGCAGTGCTATGTGACAGCAAACAAAGTCTAAAAACATCATGGCTTTTTTCCCACCTAAGAACATTTCCTATGCTGCAGAGAAGAGGGATAAATAAGAGGTCCAACAAAGCAGTGGTCCCAACGGACCAACACGGCAGAGATCCAAGTCTTTGGCAGCCCAAAGGCTGAGACGTAAAAGCAAAATCTCAAAGAGCAGAAGCCACAGCAGAAAGATCCTGAGATCTATAAGCAGATCTTTCTTCTAAGTGAGCTGACAGCTGTCTGTGTACCAAAAGCACAGCTGGAAACAGCAGCTGGGAGGCTAAAAAGCTGAGCACCAAGGACCTGAAGTTCAATAACACAGTCAAGTTAGAGGGCTGGCATCTCTTCATCCCCAGAGTCATGCTGGCGATATGAAGACTGTATCATAGGACTCAGCAAGAAATGTGAGACCCGAGGGCTGGAGTGACAGATCCGCCAGTAAAGTACTTAATACACAAGCAAGAGTTACACGAATTCAATTTCCAGTGCCCAAGTGAAAAAGCTTGACAATGTGGCACATACCTGTAATCCAGGCCCTAGGGAGGTAGAGGCAGACACATCCTGAGGGCTTGCCAGCCAGGTAGCCTAATCTACAAGGTGAGCTCCAAATACAGTGAGAGACTGAATCTCAAATAAAATAAAAAAAAGTGAATGACACCCAAGTTGTCCTCTGGCCTATACACATACACATATACACACACATACACACACACACACACACACACACACACACATATATATACACACATATGTACATACACACATACATACACACATATGCACATACATGCACATATACACTCATTCATACACACACATACACCTGCAAAGAAGTATGAACCATAACAAATGGCCAGTTTACAAGGTCAAAATATTATGCTGTCCTAATTCCCTTGCCAAGAATGCCAACCCTCCTTGGTGTAACTTTTAGCCTGTTAAACAGTCTATTTCAGTATGGACTATTCCAGTCACAGGCTGATAAATGTTATACGAGTGCTCTCTAAAGGGAAAAAATCCTATTGTGTGGGCAGCATTTGCTTACTTCTGTTGTGTAGACATGACCTCCTGCATGGCCAGCTTCAAATTACTGACAGAGTTGGGTAAACATGTGTAACATGATTTCCACCCATTGGGTAAGCTGGTTCCAAGGCACTACTACACTCATGCAGCCTACACCCTACATTTCACATCTTCAGACTTACGGGAAAAGAAATGGTGACAAGAGGAAGAGGGGGTGGAGTTAAAAGATGCGTTGTCTTTGCAAATGACCTAAGCATAAATCCCAGCACTCACTTCAGACAGCTCAGAATCACCTGAAACTCTAGTTCCAGAGGATCGAACGTTCTCTCTCTGACCTTCATCCACGGGCCTCTCTCTCTCTCTCTCTCTCTCTCTCTCTCTCTCTCTCTCTCTCTCTC